>NC_041219.1:20613008-20658809 GCF_002837175.3 Physeter macrocephalus
GAGACCACCATCACCCTGATACCAAAACCAAAGATATCACAAAAAAAGAAAATTACAGACCAAAATCACTGATGAACATAGATGCAAAAATCCTCAACAAAATACTAGCAAACAGAATCCAACAACACATTAAAAGGACCATACATCATGATCAAGTGGGATTTATCCAAGGATGCAAGGATTCTTCATATACACAAATCAATCAATGTGATACACCATATTAACAAATTAAAGAATAAAAACCACATGATCATCTCAATAGATGCAGAAAAAGCTTTTGACAAAATTCAACACCAATTTATGATTAAAAACTCTTCAGAAAATGGGCATAGAGGGACCTACCTCAACATAATAAAGACCATATATGACAAAATCACAGCAAACATCATTCTCAATGATGAAAAACTGAAAGCATTTCCACTAAGATCAGGAACAAGACAAGGATGTCTACTCTTGCCACTCTTACTCAACACAGTTTTGGAAGTCCTAGCCACAGCAATCAGAGAAGAAAAAGAAATAAAAGGAATATAAATTGGAAAAGAAGAAGTGAAACTGTCACTGTTTCCAGATGACATGATACTATACATAGAAAATCCTGAAGATGCCACCAGAAAACTACTAGAGCTAATCAATGAATTTAGTAAAGTTGCAGGATACAAAATTAATACACAGAAATCTCTTGCATTAATTAATTAGTTAATGTTAATACACTAATGACAAAAGGTCAGAAAGAGAAATTAAGAAAACAATGCCATTTACCATCACAACAGAAAGAATAAAATACCTAGGAATAAATCTAGGTGAAAGACCTATATTCAGAAAACTATAAAACACTAATGAAAGAAATCAAAGATGACACAAACAGATGGAGAGATATACCATGTTATTGGATTGGAAGAATCAACATTGTGAAAATGACTATACTACCCAAAGCAATCTACAGATTCAGTGCAATCCCTATCAAATTACCAATGACATTTTTCACAAAATTAGAACAAAAGATTTTACAATTTGTATGGAAACACAAAAGACCCCAAATAGCGAAAGCAATCTTGAGAAAGAAAAAATGGAGCTGAAGGAGTCACGTGTCCTGACTTCAAATTATACTACAAATCTACAGTAATCAAGGCAGTATAGTACTGGCACAAAAACAGAAATATAGATTAATGGAACAGGATAGAAAGTGCAGAGATAAACCCATACACCTATGGTCACCTAATCTATGACAAAGGAGGCAAGAATACATAATAGAGAAAAGATACCCTCTTCAACAAATTGTCCTGCGAAAACTGGACAGCAACATGTAAAAGAATGAAATTAGAACACTCCCTAACATCATACACAAAAATAAACTTAAAATGGATTAAAGACCTAAACATAAGACTGGACACTATAAATCTCTTAGAGGAAAAACAGTCTTTGGCATACACCACAGCAAGATCTTTTCTGACCCACCCCCTAGAGTAATGAAAATAAAAACAAAAATAAACAAATGGGACCTAATGAAACTTAAAAGCTTTTGCACAGCAATGAAAACCATAAGTGAGATGAAAAGACAACCCTCGGAATGGGAGAAAATATTTGCAAGCAAAGCAATGGACAAAGAATTAATCTCCAAAATATACAAACAGCTCATGGAGCTCAATAACAAAAAAACAAACAACCCAATCAAAAAATGGGCAGAAGATCTAAATAGACATCTCTCCAAAGAAGACATACAGGTGGACAAGAGGCACATGAAAAGATGCTCAACATCAGTAATTATTAGAGAAATGCAAATCAAAACTACAATGAGATATCACCTCACACCAGTCAGATTGGCCATCATCAAAAAATCTACAAACGGTAAGTGCTGGAGAGGGTGTGGAGAAAAGGGAACCCTCTTGCACTGTTGCTGGGAATGTAAATTGATACAGCCACTGTGAAGAATAGTATGCAGGTTCCTTAAAAACCTAAAAATAGAACTACCATTTGACACAGCAATCCCACTACTGGGCATATACCTTGAGAAAACCATAATTCGAAAGGTCACATGTACCCCAATATTCATTGTAGCACTATTTACAATAGCCAGGACATGGGAACAACCTAAATGTCCAAAGACACATGAATGGATAAAGAAGATGTGGTACATATATACAATGGAATATTACTCAGCCATAAAGAGGAACAAAATTGGGTCATTTGTAGGGATGTGGATGGACCTAGAGTCTGTCATACAGAGTAAAGTAAGTCAGAAAGAGAAAAACAAATATCGTACATTAACTCATATACGTGGAATCTAGAAAAATGGTACGGATGAACCTATTTCCAGGGCAGGAATAGAGACACAGATGTAGAGAATGGACATGTGGACATGGGGTGGGGAAGGGGAGGGTGGGACAAATTGGGTGATTAGGATTGACATATATACACTACCATGTGTAAAATAGATAGCTAGTGGGAACCTGCTATAAGGCACAGGGAGCTCAGCTTGGTGCTCTGTGATGACCTAGATAGGTGGGATGGGGGTGGGGTGGGAGGGAGGTCCAAGAGGAGGGGATATATGTATACATAGAGTTGATTCACTTCACTGTACAGTAGAAACTAACACAGCATTGTAAAGCAATTATACTCCAATAAAAAAAAAATAATGTCTTTATGTTACTAAGTTACTGTACAGAGTTGATTCACTTCACTGTACAGTAGAAACTAACACAGCATTGTAAAGCAATTATACTCCAATAAAAAAAAATAATGTCTTTAAGTTACTAAAAAACCTCAGAATCTATATATTTGACTTCTGAACATGTGATACATGATTGAAAGGGTATTTATAGATTTCTTATTTGAAATTCTATTAGATTTTCCCAACTCACATAAACTGTGGAATTTGTTATTTTCATTTTAGTAACATTATAATAGTATTATTTTGCATTTGTGGGAATTTTTAGTTGACAGTGAATATTCACATCAATTATGTTATTTAATCCCAAACAAAAACCTTCTAACAAAGACAAAAGTTATAGGAAGTTAGGAAATTAAAGCTTAAAGGGGGTAAGCGACTAGCTAAAGTTTGCCGATTTCAACAAGATGGTCTCACTTCTCTGATTATTTCTCTTTGTGGAAAATTTAAAGTTAAGAATTCTACATGTTTATTTAACAAATCAATATTAGCTCAATATTCATTCTTTTTCTGGTGCTTGACTAAGACAAAATTCACAAATAGGTTCAAAAAGTTTCTTCTCAAATAAATTAAACATAAGTTAACGTAAGATGTATCACCAAATGCCTTACCCATGGTCAGATCTGGAAAGAAAGGCAGTAAGGCAGAGTATTTGAGCACACAGAGTCTGAGTCTTGGTTTGAACCCTGACTAGGCTACTGACTGTATGTCCTTGGACTATTTATTTTCTCTGCTCGTCAGGGTTTTTTTTTCATATGAATATGGTAAAAATTACACCTATTTCCAGGGGCTGTGGTGTGAATGAATGTAGTGAAACATGTAAAAAGTTTAGAAGAGTGCCTACCTATTTGATATTTTAATCTAGTGAAAAGCCAAATAAAGAGTAGTACCCTACTTATGGTATTCAGTCAGCGAATATGTGTGTACACATTTATGTCTATCAAGGAGAAAAAACAGAATTAATAATTGGCATCTGGATAAGGGGAGACAATGAGTTTCAATGTGAGAAGGTGAGAATTTTTTTGGAATGTCACCATTCACTAATACAGAACACCTATGACTGACTCCTGTGGGATGTTCTTTGATGTTATGTAGAGAAACACTCCCTGATGCTACACAGCAGTCCATATGTGGCATTACCTATAATGATGGATAAATATCTAATAAACTCTAGAAAAACAGCTGTAACCTGCCAGCAGTGGAGTAGGGACTCAGTGATACAACTGAGGGATCTCAGTTATTCTCTCATACATTTTTAGATCTAGGTTTACTCTGTTGTATCATATGTGGTGTAATCATTGGAATTTTGCAAAGCGAATGCCTTTGATGCTCAATGTGAATTAAACATGTTTTAGAAAGAAAGCGCTATGTTGCAGGAAACAGTTTTCTCCGTAAGCCACTTATACGCAAGTCTGTTTTCAAAGAGCTAAGTTTCTCTGATAAAGTTTCAGTGCTTACCCCGTAAGCAGCTAGGAATCTGGAAGCAAGCCAGGTGGTTAGTACTCAACACATTTAAAGCAAAACCAATATTGTAGGCTGGCAGACACTTTGATGTTAATGGTACATTAGATTACTCCTCAGATTTGTATTACAAGGACTCCAAAGGTGCAGCCTTTGATAGCTGACAGTCTTGCTGTGTTTCGAGGAGTGGTAACTTTAATCTCCCTCTGAGCTGTTAGGTTTCACAGTTGTATCACCAAGCCCTTGAAGGTTTGTTGGTGAATTCCAGGACAATTTCTTTGTGCTATGACTAGAACGAAGGGTGAATTAAGCATCCTTGATAATGGCAAAGCAGAAGAATTGCAATTTCATTTACTTTATAGTTTCTTCTTTTTATTATGATTAGAAATTGCCTTTCTAAGCATGTATGGTATGAGCATCTAACAATATTCATAAATTTTGTTTAAATAACTCAAAAAAATAACTGATTTTTTTCCTTTGGAACTATATATAATCTTTCATAACAAGTTTTCTCTGTGAAATGAAATTATAGTAAGTATATGTATAAATTATATTTCTAGCATTTTTTACTATCAAAATCAGTTAAGGACAACTCAGCTACGTTCTTTTTATTCCATTATGACTTCAAGAGTTTATGATTTATTTTCTAATATATATAGGTTTATCAGAAGTATTTTGTAATTCATTAAGAGCTCTTATCTGAAACTGGATATGCTACGGTCACTTGATACTTAATAATCATTTATTTGCTGTATTAAAAGTAATATATGCCATCATGGTAGGAATCATAAAAACAATAAAAATGCATGAATGTCGATTAAGATGAAAATTTCTTATATAATACATTCAATTCACTTTGAAAAATCATCTAGTCTAGTTTGTTATAAAAATCTGTACAGTTATGAATTATGTACCTATGAAACATGTACATATATGTATATATATGAATTCTAAAGATAATCTGAAAATAATATATTTAAATAGAATTATTTTAAATAGAAAGTGATATAACCTCATCCTACTGTTGGGTGAGGTAATCAACAGGATGTGTCGGCTGGTTGACCCATGAGCTGGACCCAGACAATCAGAGGCTCCTCACCCCCACCCCTGCCCCTGGAATGTGTGTTCTTCTCGCTTTCCCCATACTAGAAACTGCCCAAGGACATAGCCTTGAGATAGCAATGTGGTTTTGAGACCACCTGGGTGGTATACATGACTGAACCCAGTTAGGGCCTCTATATAAACTTTTAACTTTCTGGTGGGTGGGCGTGGAGATCTACTCATCTTGGGGCTGCCCAAGATAAGCCTTGCAAGTAAGTTGCCTTGCTTATTAAAACTGCCATCTACCAATCTAGAATTGTTTGCCTCTTTCTTCAGTCTCTCCCTGCCCTCTGTGTACAGGGGCAATTTGCAAACCAGCAATCGTCGAGCCACCCAGGAGAACAAAGGAATGAGTACTGGGAAAGAGGCAGCCGCAGGGGAAATCTTGAGTTGGCCACTGACCTCTCTGTTATGGGGGGTGGCCCATATACTAGATGCTTGTGGACCACTGCATGAGTACAGGATGCCCCCAAAACTAGCTGCTTTAATGTGCTTGCTTGAGAAACTGTACATTGTGCACTGTGGCAAAAAAGGAAAACAAATGACTGTTGCAGGGGGATGGCCTTCACTGCAGGTAGTTCGGCCAGACACCAATGCCCAACTAGAGGCTGAAGCTTGAATTGGAAAGTTGGAATAAAAACTGAAGTTATAGAAGGACATGCAGGTGTCCTCTACTCTGTTAGCTTCAGGGCTAGCAGATGAGATAGGAGAGCAGAATAATAAGTTGGAGACCTGGAAATTTACACACTGCTGAAGTTTAAGATTCAAGCACTTATGACCAAAGTAGGACATTAAAATGTAGAATCCCTGGGGAAGTAAGGAGAGTGAAGGGGAGGAGGTTGTGGTGATTGATAATGATATAAACAGAATGGCCCATTCCATCCAACCCTTAATACACAGAAAAATTTTAAACTGTGATTACCCTAGATTTCTGATAATAAAAAAAATATACCCCAAAACTCCTACAAGAAAACTTGCATTCTTTCTCTGTCCCTTGAGGTTGTAAATTTTATCATATCTGTGAATTGTACACACCGCCTACGATTAGTTGAGATTGAAAAAAAAAGGGCGGGGGGGATAGGTTTTTAAAAATACAGACTTATAAAATTCTGTGTTTTGTCAAAATAATTTCCTATGTTTCATATTGTCTTTATCAGGTCTTTATTACTTAAGAAAACAGTCTTCTCTAGTAAAAGAGCTAAGCTTTTTTTACAACTATATAACTCTCTATATTTGCCTTTAAAGTCTTCAATTGTCTTTTTGGTTAAATGGATAACTAAATATTGTTTCCTAATAATCTATGATCCTACTTAATCAAGTATTTTAAATCATTTAATATTTTTAACAAACTTCCCCAAAATAAAATTCTAAACGAAGTCTTACTGACCTTGAACTAACTTTGGGATTTTGCAGCAGGCCCCTGGAGCATCTCAAAAGATGTGCTCTCTCTCCTTATAAAAGAGAGATATCAAACTAAGTAGGCTTATTTAATATGTTAAATTACAAGGTAAACATTGCCAAATAAGAATAATACCAAACTTTCTTTATAATATATTTATAGGACATTCCAAAAAATCTAGTATGTCCTGGCATAATGTTATCAGTCATAATTTTAAAGTGTGGGTCATAGAAATAACCAAATTTCCCTGTCAGCTGCGTTATAATGAACTCTCGTGAGATCTTTAACCATGGCTATTTTTAAGTCTTTTATCATTTACAGACAATTATTGTTTTACTCTGACAATGTGTTCCTACAAGAGTGCTTCATCTTTGAGAAGATTCCTGGAAAAGACCCTGATAAGTTTCTAAAAACTAAGATCACGTAAAAGGGTCAACACTGGACCTTTCAATTGCTTCCCCAGGGCGAACTACAATATGTTGTGGGATGGTTACTCAAGATCTGTCCCTGTTCTCCCTCCGCTCATCAATAAAATAGGCCCAGGACATTGATGATATAATGCTAACAAGTGAAGACTTGCCCCTGCAGCAGGTCACTTTGCGGACTTTGCTAAAACATCTGAGAGGGAGAGGATGGGTGGTGAACCCACAGAAAATTCAAGGCCCAGGCATAGCCAGAAGTTTTGGGAGTTGTTTAGTTGGATAAGACACACTGTGTCCCAGAATCTGTAATTGATAAGATTCAAGTCTATCCAACCCCTAAATATGTGACAGAGGTACAAGAGTTTGTAGAGATTTGGGGGTTTTGAAGGACTTTTATTTTCCATTTGGCACAGTGCCTCCATTCCTTATACCAACTGGTAAAGAAAGGGCACATACGGGACTGGGGATCAAAACAAACTGCCTCTGGCAAAAATACTAGTGAAGCTCTGAGCATCTCCCATGCAGCACTACCATTTGAATTAGATATGTCCGTGACTCCAGATGGTATGGGTCGGACACTGTGACAGAGACAACAAAAGGGGTGAGTACCCCTAAGATTTTGGTCTCAGGTCTGGTAGCGGACAAAACCCAATATATCCCCATAGAGCAACAGCTTCTAGCAGTGGACACAGAATTCCTCCATGGAGCCTCTCACAAAGGAACAGCCTAGCATGGTAAGAACTTTCCTTCCTATCAAGGGGTGAGTTAAGAATACGTTCCATTGACTCACCTCTGCCATGGCTCAAACTACCACATTGACTAAGTGGCCTACTTGCAGCACAGGAGCACTTTGTCCACCAGCCCACTGTCTCTAAAACTGCAGGTGCTACTAGGCCCTGAAGAATATGTAGATCCTCCAAATACTCCCACCCCTATTCCTATGGCAGCCCCTGTGGCCTGTAGAGAGGGAGTGGGGGAAAGTCCCTCTGATGCTTGGTATACAGATGCCTGGAAAAAAAAGGAGCCACCACAGCCAATGGGCTGAACTCAGAGCAGGTTGGCTAGTAATCACTAATGAGCTCTGGCTGTTAACCCTTTGTATTGACAGTTGAGCTGTTCTAAAAGGGTTAACCCTATGGCTCAGATGACGGAAAGCTGAGGTGTGGGTGATCATGAATAAGCCCTTGTGGGGTCAAGATATGCAGAAAGACATTTGGGTTCACCTGCAAGAGCCCAACGCATTCCTCACTGTCGTCCACATTCCGGCTCATGAAGCATTGACACCCCCGGCAATCAGGAAGCTGATGTCCTAGCCTGGCTATGAACTTTAGCAACTGACACATCAGTAGATACAGCAGATTGAGAGCATAGGAGGAGTGTCCACTGTAGTGCCTCCATAGGATGGTGTGTTGCCAAGGATGCCAGATTGCCCTTAAGATACAGTATCTTGGTTAATGCAGTATCAGCACGTCCTATCTGTTCTAAATACCACCCAAGATAACTGTCAAAGGAGTCTGGTGCCATCCACTGGAGTTCCCAACTGATGAGGGATTGGCAAATTGAATATATTTGCCTCTTTCCTCTGACTGAGTGTTCTAAACATGCTCTGGTTTGTGTAGACACTGTATCTAGCCTAACCCAAACTTTCCCCTGTTGCCACACAAACCAGGCTACCACCATTAGGAGACTAGAAGAACTGAGTACCATGTACAGAAAGCTTCATCAAATAGACAGTAATCTGGGGTCACATTTCAGAGCTCATAATATGCAAAACTGGGCAGAACAACATGACATGGAGGTTCCATCTCCCCTATAATTTTCAAGCAGCAGGGTTAATGGAAAGAAAAAATGGAATATTAAAGCAGCAGATTAAATTACTAACAGGTAAAACCACCTTGGCTGGGTGGACTAAAGTACTGCCCCAGCCTTTAATACATTTGAATGATCAACCAGTGGACCTATTGCCCCATATACCAGATTGGGAACCCTGGCCGAAACATCCAATACCATAAAGGTATAGAAACCACAAAAAAACAGCCACTGTCCTGACTCTTACCATGGATCAACGTGTTATGTTGTTGAGGACACCAAGCCCCATCATGCCTGAGAGAGAATTATCCACTGAAATTTACAGGATGTCGCACCAGAATAGGTGAGTTACTTTGCACCCCTGGGTGAGAGGAAACGACTCAATATCCACTGCTGCAAGCCAGACCTGTTAAAATGCATTATACTTGAAATGGAACATGGGCTATTGAAGGAGGGGAGAAAATGGGGGTCCTGGTCTGGCATATCCCACCCCCATTCCATCATCTCACGCCAACAGTACTGCCTCCACCGGCCAACATGTATAACATGCAAATGAGGTCAAGTTCCTAAAGCTGCCAACCTCCTTTTCTTCAAGGCCAGGGGGACACATTCTGTTCTCCACTGGTACAATCATTTGGCCACTATCTTTGTCCCCTCTACTGGCCTGGAGGATATTACAGCACACATGGAAGCCTTTACTAAATTCCCCCAACAAGCTTCAAGTGATAGCCAACAAAGCCTGTCCATACTGAATACTAAAATGTCTCTAATAAAAAAAGCTTTCCGGGCTTCCCTGGTGGGCGCAGTGGTTGAGAGTCTGCCTGCTAGTGCAGGGGACGCGGGTTCAGGCCCTGGTCTGGGAGGATCCCACATGCCGCGGAGCAACTAGGGCCGTGAGCCACAACTATTGAGCCTTGCGCATCTGGAGCCTGTGCTCTGCAGCAAGAGAGGCCGCGATAGTGAGAGGCCCGCGCACCGCGATGAAGAGTGGCCCCCGCTTGCCACAACTAGAGAAAGCCCTCGCACAGAAACGAAGACCCAACACAGCAAAAATAAATAAATTAATTAATAAACTCCTACCCCCAACATCTAAAAAAAAAAGGTTTCCTCCAAAATAAAATGGCCCTGGACGTTATTACTACCCGACAAGGAGGCGCCCGCGCCATTATTCAAAGAGAACGTTGTATGTTCATACCTAATAAGTCAGCCAATGTGTCATCTTTATTAAATCACATAAAAACACAAGTAAACGCCCTGAGTGATCTGACCACCACCTAAAGGACTTAGTAAATCAGTGGTTTGGGTCATGGGGCTTTTGGTGAAAAACAAATTGTTACTGATTTTGAAAATCATTATCTTAATGGGTTTTCTCTTACATGTGTCTATGGTGTTGCTGTGGCATCTGCCTCCAATACAGCCAGATAGATGCCCAAACTAAGCCACCTCCATACTAGTAAAAGCCCTTGCTGGCAGCTCAGGGCACACTGCAGAAGAGAGGCCATTATGAAATTGTAAAAGCTGGTCACGAGGGGTAAAGTACTGTAGGAGGTAATCAAGAGGACGTGACTGCCAGTTGGCTCTCAAGCTGGACCCAGACAATCAGAGGCTCCCCATCCCCCACCCAGCCTTGGAGTGTGCATTCACTTTCCTTCCCCACACTAGAAGCTGCCCAAGATGCAGTCTTGAGAGTACTGTGCATTGAGACCATTTGGATGGACTGAACCCAGTTAAGGCTTCTATATAAACTTTTAAGATATTAGCAGGTGGGTGAGATATTAGCAGATCTACTTGTCCGATGGCTGCCCAAGACAAGCCTTGTCAGTAAGCACCCTTGCTTATTAAAGCTGCCACCTGCAATCTGGAGTGGTCTGCCTCTTTCTTCAGTCTCTCCTTGCCCTCTGTGTACCAGGGCCAATTTACAAGCCAACACTTACACTGATATAGAAACATCATTTTGGGGAAAAAATTACAAGCAAAGAAAACTAAGGATGTGAATTGATTTTCACAAAGTGATAGGCAACCCAAGATTAATAGACCCAGTCCTTTTACCGCGTCATGTGGATGTTTATTGAAGAATGACTGCATGCCTAACATTGCACCTTGCTTGCACACTTGAGGGAAACTTTCCATCAAGTACGAATCACTCTGCTGAGTCAGCATGATGCTGTGGTTTAAGTATCATTCTAAATGCAAAATAGGTACCAGTCTGTGTCTGATAAAGAGTATATGTAAAGTCCCAGTTTGCGCTGACAGTTCTTGGGTACGTAAGTCAGAATTCTTAACAACACAAACATCAGTCCAGAGCTCTTGGCCAACACCAGCTGTCTGCCTACTTAGTGCCCTCTCTTTCTGCCTTCACATTAGTTGCTTGAGTTTTGTCTCCCCTAGTTGACTTCTAATTCATTCCTAAACCCATGCTAATTTGTATTCTTCCCACACTACTCCAATGAATCTGCTATTCCCAAGGTCACCAGTGACCTCTTTTTTGCTAAAACTGATGGACACTTCCCAGTTTGTTTGTTTGTTATTTTTTCCCTCACATGAACTGGTACTACATTGACACTATTGCCTCCTCCCACATTCATGAAATATTTCTTTCTCTTAACTCTTTTTATATTACTTTTCTCTTAGCTCTTCGTCTCCTTCTTTGGGCTCTTTATCTCCTTCTGCTTTTCCTAAGTGTTGATATTTTCCAAAGACCAGTCCTTAGTTCTTTTCTGCTTAAAAAAGGCCTCTTCTCACATTGCTGTGATATTTCCTCCATTTCCATAGGTTTATTTATAACCTTATGATTCCCAAGACAGCTCTTTCTCATGAACTTCAGTTCACTGGAATAATGCATATTCTTTTGACCCTTCTTGCTCAAATTCATCTGCTGCTCTTCTTCCCCATGCCATGAGCCACATGCCACAGAGGTTCAAGCCATATTATCTGTCTCCTCCATAACTCTTAACATACACTTGACTGACATCTATGTTCGAAAGCTGTCTACTTCTATTTCATCAATAGAAAAATCAAACCAAGGATTTTTTTCCCTAAAATATAAACATATGTCTGTCAATCCTTTAATAAAACGGAAACTCTCCGGCGACTGCCTCCTTCATATGGGTAACAACACAAAGTTCACAAAAGGCTTTACAAGGTTCATTTTTGTAATATTTCCTCTCCTCCTTGCCAACTTCTCCAACCTCACTTTTCCCCTGCCCCCTTGCTCCCAGCCTCTGGAGCTGAACTATATATACAATGTTTTGGCAGAAGACAAGCAAACTTCTTAGTTGGTAAACCATCTCTAGCAATTATTTATCAAGATAACCAGAGCTTCTTAGACTCATGGCTACAGAATGGATTTGCTCATATTAAACTACCCACTTCTGTTACTTCTAGCAATCAACTTTCACATTCTTTGAAGCTGAATTTGAGATGGTCTTCTGCCAGTACATTGCATAGTGAAGTAATACAAAAGTCTGAACATATAGGAGATGTGTTGAGCTATTTGAAAAGAATAATCCATGATCGAAGGAAGTTTGTCTTGAGTGTTGCTTTGTTCTATTTTATACATTTTCATTAATTTCCTTGTTTATTTTGCTACAATATTTGATGTTTTCTATTATAATCTTCAAATTTACCAAAACATAAAAAAGGCATTACCATGCAAATGTGGGCACATGCATTCTACACTGTTAGAGAGTTTATTTGAATTCAGCTTACATGGTTTCAGGGTCAGCAGTTACAAAGCTGTTGCTGAAGGGACAGTTCTAATTGTGCCAGAAAACATGGGCAGCATAGGTATAGCTTTGTGGCAGATCTAAATTTGTATCGTATGCCATCCTCAAATTGTTAAGTCTTTATACTTAATAATCAATATTCCATCCAGCACAATAATAAATCATAGAATTTTTTATGGTTACAATTAAGGTGTACTTTTCAGTTACAAAAAGAATAAAAAGGTTACTGGAGAGGTGATGTGATTTAATGAAAAGGCCATTGAACAAGAAGGAAAGGCTCTCAAGTAAGATAATAAATGTGAAAGCCTTTGAAGAAAGATAAAGTATTATGCAAACATAGCATTAGTATTAAAAATCTAAAATGTTCATTTCTAGCAGACCTCATGTGTTCTGGGGCTATCGGGATAACATTCAAAAAGTGTTCAATACAGGCAGTAATATATGGTACCGTGGGAAACACTAAATCCCAGATTTCAACTTCAAACTCGGAATTTATTGCTTTTGTGATCTTAATGGTTGACCCTTAATATCCTTTCTACACAGTCTTTTAACTTTGTCTTTATGTAAGTGGTATTCTGCTGATGTTCTTGTCTTTTTCTTTTAGGAAATGTCCCACAGTAACTGCGTTATTAAAACTGGACGTGTTCCAAAAGAGTTGTCAGAGACCATGGCAAACTTTGATTCAATCTCAGTGGAATAACTGCAAGGTAATTGTCCCAAAGTCATCACTTTCTGGATGTCTCAATAAATCTGGCCTTGATAACATGAAAATTTGCCTTCTTGGGAGCCTGTGTAGGAAGGAACATGACTACATTTGCTGTAAAATGCCAAATAACACAGGAACTTCAGAGAGCAGGTGAAAGTCTTCAGAAGTTAATATAAGAAGGCTTATATATCTTTTCTTTCCTTTTTCTCTTCCCTTTACCAAAACATAAAAAAGGCATTACCATGCAAATGTGGGCACATGCATTCTACACTGTTAGAGAGTTTATTTGAATTCAGCTTACATGGTTTCAGGGTCAGCAGTTACAAAGCTGTTGCTGAAGGGACAGTTCTAATTGTGCCAGAAAACATGGGCAGCATAGGTATAGCTTTGTGGCAGATCTAAATTTGTATCGTATGCCATCCTCAAATTGTTAAGTCTTTATACTTAATAATCAATATTCCATCCAGCACAATAATAAATCATAGAATTTTTTATGGTTACAATTAAGGTGTACTTTTCAGTTACAAAAAGAATAAAAAGGTTACTGGAGAGGTGATGTGATTTAATGAAAAGGCCATTGAACAAGAAGGAAAGGCTCTCAAGTAAGATAATAAATGTGAAAGCCTTTGAAGAAAGATAAAGTATTATGCAAACATAGCATTAGTATTAAAAATCTAAAATGTTCATTTCTAGCAGACCTCATGTGTTCTGGGGCTATCGGGATAACATTCAAAAAGTGTTCAATACAGGCAGTAATATATGGTACCGTGGGAAACACTAAATCCCAGATTTCAACTTCAAACTCGGAATTTATTGCTTTTGTGATCTTAATGGTTGACCCTTAATATCCTTTCTACACAGTCTTTTAACTTTGTCTTTATGTAAGTGGTATTCTGCTGATGTTCTTGTCTTTTTCTTTTAGGAAATGTCCCACAGTAACTGCGTTATTAAAACTGGACGTGTTCCAAAAGAGTTGTCAGAGACCATGGCAAACTTTGATTCAATCTCAGTGGAATAACTGCAAGGTAATTGTCCCAAAGTCATCACTTTCTGGATGTCTCAATAAATCTGGCCTTGATAACATGAAAATTTGCCTTCTTGGGAGCCTGTGTAGGAAGGAACATGACTACATTTGCTGTAAAATGCCAAATAACACAGGAACTTCAGAGAGCAGGTGAAAGTCTTCAGAAGTTAATATAAGAAGGCTTATATATCTTTTCTTTCCTTTTTCTCTTCCCTTTCTTTCTTCTTTCCTTCCTTCCACACTTGAGCATGTTTCAAAGAACTATGTTTTACAACTGACATTAATAATATTATCTGTTCGCATTTATTTCATCCCCTTTCCAATCGAAGTTCACGAATCTCCATAAAAATGATCTAATTAATCCTTAGGACACCCTCATGTGGAAAGCAGTGGAGAAAATGTTACTTAATCTCTTACAAAGTGAGAAAACTAAAGTATAAATGCTACAGGTGAAGTGCAGTTAAAACAGTGGGAGATCCAGGTGTACTACTAAGGTTTTGTACTTCTATATATAAGAAGGCTTATATATCTTTTCTTTCCTTTTTCTCTTCCCTTTCTTTCTTTCTTCTTTCCTTCCTTCCACACTTGAGCATGTTTCAAAGAACTAAGTTTTACAACTGACATTAATAATATTATCTGTTCGCATTTATTTCATCCCCTTTCCAATCGAAGTTCACGAATCGCCATAAAAAATGATCTAATTAATCCTTAGGACACCCTCATGTGGAAAGCAGTGGAGAAAATGTTACTTAATCTCTTACAAAGTGAGAAAACTAAAGTATAAATGCTTCAGGTGAGGTGCAGTTAAAACAGTGGGAGATCCAGGTGTACTACTAAGGTTTTGTACTTCTTTCCCCCTTATTTCATTTTAATAATAGCATCTTAGTTCTCTTGCCTTTCTTCACTGATTAAAAGACCTTGTCCCTCTCTCTCCAAGTAGAACATGAGTTACTTGAGGGCATGAAATTCAAAATACAGCTTTTTCATTATATTTCTAGGGCCTAGACTCATGTACGTAGAGATTGAGGTATTAAATTGAATTAAATTAAACTATCATTGTTTTTCATTTTAAAGGTACATGCATTTTTAAATTCAAACATTACCTGAAATTCAAAATACAGCTTTTTCATTATATTTCTAGGGCCTAGACTCATGTACGTAGAGATTAAGAGGTATTAAATTGAATTAAACTATCATTGTTTTTCATTTTAAAGGTACATGCATTTTTAAATTCAAACATTACAAAAGGGTTATACAGTTAAAAGTAGGTCTCTCCCATGCAGATACACATTCCCTGACATAGAAGCAAATGCCAATAACATTTTCTTGTCGTATGTATCTTTCCAGACACTTTCATGAATATTAATGAATGTGTGTCTTAGCTTTTGTATCCATGTTTGAACAAGTGAGAGAGCAAATAAATACAGCACACTAGATTTTTTTTTAACTTAACAATATATATTGGATAACTCTTTCTGTAAACTTTTCATTTGGAAATCACTTCAAATTTGTATTTTAAAAAAGTAGCAGGGGGCTCCCCTGGTGGCGCAGTGGTTGAGAGACCGCCTGCCGATGCAGGGGACGTGGGTTCGTGCCCCGGTCCGGGAAGATCCCACATGCCGCGGAGCGGCTGGGCCTGTGAGCCATGGCTGCTGAGCCTGTGCGTCCGGAGCCTGTGCTCCGCAACGGGAGAGGCCACAACAGTGAGAGGCCCGCGTACCACAAAAAAAAAAAAAAAGTAGCAGGAACAAAAATAGTATAAAGAACATCAATATACTCTTAACCTAAATTCAAATATTACTAACATTTTACCCTGATTATCATCTGTTTAATCTTTCTTTCTCCCTCCCTTTCCCCTTCTCCCACTCTTTCTCCCCCTCTTTCTCCCTCTCTCATCATTTGAAGGAAGTTGCACATACCATGGCCTTTTACTCCTAAAAATGTTGATCTTTAATTCCTAAGAATAATGATATTCTCTTACATAACCACAGTACAACTCTCAAATTAAGTCAATTTAATATTGATATAATACTTTATAATAATACGTGTCCATATTCCAATTTTGTCCATTGACCAAAAAATATTCTTTAGAGAATTTTTACTTCTACAATATAGCACCGAGTCTAGGATGAGGTATTGATCATTTAGTTATTATATCTCTTCTGCTGCTTTTATTTTTTAAATTTTTAAATTTTATTTTATTTATGTTTTTATACAGCAGGTTCTTATTAGTTATTCATTTTATACATATTAGTGTATATATGTCAATCCCAATCTCCCAATTCATCACACCACCACCACCCCATCACCGCTTTGCCCCCTTGGTGTCCACACGTTTGTTCTCTACGTCTGTGTCTCTATTTCTGCCCTGCAAACCGGTTCATCTGTACCATTTTTCTAGGTTCCACATATATGCGTCAATATACGATATTTGTTTTTCTCTTTCTGACTTACTTCACTCTGTATGACAATCTCTAGATCCATCCACGTCTCTACAAATGACCCAATTTGTTCTTTTTTTATACTTCTGCTTCTTTTAATCTGAGTTATATGAGAGCCTTTCTTTGACTCTGATGACATTAGTAATTTTGAGGAATAAAAACCTCCTTGTCCCTTCTTTAATTGAAGAATGTTCCTCATTTTGGATTTGTCTGTTGTTTCCTGATTAGTTTTAGATTAATGATCCCAGGCAAAAATAATACACAGGTAAATTTATTCTTCTCCGAGAATCAAATCTGGGGATGCGTAATAGCCATCTGTCTTTCACTGGTGATGATAATTTTGAAAATTAAAACAACAGTCAGGGTGTTGCCTGATTTTCCACTGTAATGATTCTTTTTGTTCTCCCTTGCAACTAATAAGCAGTCTCTAGGAGCGATTTTACAACTATACAGATGTCCTGCTCCACATCAAAAATTCCCCCTTAGATGCAGCATCTATTTGTGACTTGCTTGACCCAATCTTTACTATTTTGGAAGCAAAATGACAATTTTCCAACTTTCACTCTCTCTCTCCATTTACCAGTTGGTCCTCTGCATTCTAACATAAATAAGAACTATACCTTCTCCCCCATTTATTTATTTATTATCTATTTATTATTGATGTGGACTCATGAATTCCTACTTTGTTCAATAGCTTATAATTTATTACTGTGTTTAGTTATTTTGGTCCTCACATTTTCCCAGACTGAGTCAAGATTTTACTCTTGAAAGTCTAGGAAGACCACCCCCCCTACCCCCCGCTCAAGAGCAGAGCTGTCCTTCCAAGAGGACAAGGCAACCAAAATCAGCCAATGAAGCTTCAGTGGCAGTTGAACCAGGGCTGGCCTCAGATCCTAGACCTGCTTGATTGCTGTATGTGAGAAAGCGTTCTACAAAGTGTCAACCAAATGCCAAGTGAATCTCCCCCAGTCCTAACTGCAGGTGGTTCACCACATGGCCATCCAGCCTGTTCTGACAGTGCTGACAAGCCTTTTGCTTCAGTCTAATTGTCTGGCTCGGTCCTACCTGAACCTGCTTGGTCAAGCCAGCCCTCCTATCATCGGAGACTGAGGGACAGGAGGAAACTGAGAAGAGATTACTCATGTTACTGATGATGGGCTCCCAGTGTCTCAGAAGTTATCCCCACTCCACTACCCACCCTCTTCTTTTTTACTAGCCCATCAAATCGCCAAGGTATCTCCCTTTGACTGAGTCTTTTACAGCTTCCTGAGACCCTAGGAAGAGCATTTAAGGGCCACTGATTGAAATTTGAGTTTTCCCCAGGGCTTCAGCTGCATTCGGGCCTGTTCCCCTTTATGCTGTGAATAGTCCAAGGTGGTCATAGCAATGCACCCATTCAGCTGAACTTCAGAGAACATGTGGCAAAACCCCTCTAGTTGCAGGAGCCTGCAAGACAAATGCAAAGAACACAGCAGTCCCTTCCAGCTCACTGGCCCAAAAGCTGTCTTTGCCAACCACTGATGCTACTTCAGGTTCAGTCTCTTTTTTCACCTGAAATTGCATCACTTCTCTCATTTAAATGATTGAGTGAAGCCCTCATGGTCCTCTCAGATTCTCAAATGTTGGTACCTTTTTCACTGTTTCTCCTCCTGCGTGTTCCACATGTACTGACTTCTTTTTTAATCCTGTAGTTTCTGTATATCAGGACACTTGACTTTGGACTAGAAGTTTCAAGAGCCTTTACTGATTTGGTTTGATTGTCAGGGAAAGAACTTTAGAATAAAATATTAGGGTATTTTGAGGCATATAGAATGGATAAAAGAGGAGGAAAAGTGGCGGGGGGGAGCTGCTGAAAATCTAGCTGTGTCAACAAATCCCATCTGTAAAACAGCCCCTTAGCAACGGCCTGTGAAAGGCTGTAAACCCCGCTCACCACTTCCACACACACACACACACACACACACACACACACACACACACACACACACACCTTTCCCAGCTCCTTAGGGTTTTTGCTGGCCTCTCAGAGCTTTCAGCAATACGGGGGTGGGGGTGGCGGTGTGTATGGACTGATTCTAGCTGCTAAAGGGGCCCAGGAATGGAAAGCCTCTCAGGTACTTTGCCTTATTAAGCAGAAGAACAATGGTGGCCCCAAGTGATGATATTGGCAATGTGACTCTCAATTGCTCTCCTCTTGATAATGGGTTGAAACTAGGAGTCCCTAATCCAAAATGTCTAATGACAGTCAAGCACCACAGCCCTTTCCCCAGCTCCCCAAACCCACAATAAGTACACGTGGCTACAGTTTTTCCTTGTTGAGAAGTTAGGAGGAGGCAACTGGCCATATTTCTGGCTCCAGTGATCACTTTCCCTTGGTTACTGATCCACCCTCCTCACTCAAAATTAGCTCTTCCCTGCGAGCTCTGCCACTTGCAAGTTTAGAGAGTTTTGCAGAAAGTCTTTACAAATGGCTAGGCAGTGGCATCTGAACAGTCACATCGAGGTCTCAGAATATTCTGTGATTGCTCCCTGTGGTAGGCACATCCTAAGGAGACCCTCAGTGAGTCCGATCCTTCTGTAATTCCCTCCCCTTGAGTATGGAGATAACCTGTGACTGACTCATAGCCAAAAGAATATGGCAAAAGTGATGGGAAGTTACTCCCACAAGTATTCTGTCACTTAAGACTCCATCTTGGCAGACTCGAGCAAAGACTCCCCTGCCGGCTTTGGAAAACTAAGCAGCCATGTTGAGAGAGCCCCCTGGCAAGGAACTGAGGCAGCTGTAGGAGCTGAGAGCAGCCCCCAGCTGACAGCCAGCAAGAAAATAGGGACCTCAGTTCTACAGCCACAAGGAACAGAATTCTGCCAACAACTACATGGGCCTGAAAGAGAACCCAAACTCCAGAAAGGCACATGGCTACACCTTTACGGCAGCCTCTTGAGACTCTGAGAAAAAGATCTTTCTAAGCAGTGCCTGTATCACTGACCCATTGAAACTGTGCAATAATGTCTATTGTTTTAAGCATCTAAGTTTGTGGTAATTTGTCACACAGCAATAGAAAACTAATATATTCCCCAGGGCAGTAAGAACATCTCCCAAGGAGAAGAAAAGAGGGACCATAGTCGAGCTTAGCCCCTGTGATTCTATCTGCAGCTCTTCAGGCCCCTGCATTCTTCAAGTTCCCAAACTGGTTCCAGCAGGTAGCACTGCTGGTGGAGTTCATTTATCGTTTTATTCACAGAGACAAATTAAGTCAATAAAAATAAATGTAAGAGAAGAGCTTCTGAATATTCAGGAGAGCAGTGGGTTGCATAAGGCGTGCCCACATGACCACAAGCAAAAGCACCCATAGGGTACCTCCCAGAATACTTTGCTTTGCCTGATGCTGGGCTGTCCTTCACTGACCGGTCTTCAGGCATGTTTACACCAACCAGAAAGGGGAAGATGGTGACCGATACAGCAGCTTTCGGGCTGTGCACAATATCTCAAGATGAAAGCTGTTCCTATCGATGCTGTGTGGCAGAAGAGGGCCAGGGATTAACAGAGAAGTGAGTCCCACTACCACCCTCTGAAGGACCTCAGACGTTCTAGTTCTGCTCTCCAATTACCAGCCCCCAAATTAAGCTGTAACAGAAAAGTCCTTTCAGATTATGGCTCTCCAGAGGGATCGAAGTCTAGGGTCTCTCACCATCTATTCATTTAATCACCATTTAATGATCTTCTACTCTATGCCAGCACTGCTGATACAGCAGTGGATAAAACATATGAAATCTCAAAACATATGGAGTTTTGAGTCTAAAGGGAGATACAGAGAAGAAAATGGCAATTAAACTATATGATAGGGAAAGTACAGGTGTTGTCTGAGCACAAAAGAGGGACGCCTCCCCACTGCAAAATGGTCTTAAGGAATCCCTATACGTCACCAGCAATGACATCTGAACCGAGACGTGAGGGATGAAGAGCAATTGACAACACAGAGTGCTCCAAGCAGAGGGAATATGTAACTAACACCAGAGGTGAGTTTGCGGAGCAGCAGAACTGAAGCACAGAGTTTGTAGGTTAGTCATAATAATAAGGTACAGCAGCTATCCAGCATGTACTGGATACTATTGTTATGCTAAATGAATGGTATATATCATCTCATTTGATTCTCATAGCTTTCCTCAGATGAGACAACTGAGATGAAGAAAGGTTATGTGCTTTGCCCATGATTGTACCGCTGCTAAATGGTGAAGCCAGGGATTAATGTGCAGCTGACTGGCTTCACAGTCCACAGCCTTAACCCCCAACTCTCATACCCTAGTCTGTAGCTTAAATGAATAAACCAAATTGTGGGCCTTCAGGTCAGGCTTCTATTCTTCACGAATGGAGCCACTAACCCAACATATAAGTCCAAATCCACCTCAGATTCTGGAACTTCTCTGACCTCAGAATCTCTGTCCAATCCATGAGTTCTTGCTCAAAAGTGGGGACAAGGCAGCCTTCTCCCAGTTATCAGGTCCCTTGTTAGCAAGCCAGGTTTCCACATTGAGGCTCTGCTTCCTTAGGCTTTTTGAAAGCTAGAATCTTGTCTCTGAATTCAGTCCCCTTACATAGATTCCCACTTCTTAAGACTGCAGACACCATGCTTTGCCTCTTTTTTGCGGGGACTTTTTCCTATTTTTGATTTCCTGAGTATCCTCATATTGCTTTTAGGTTCTTTGGAGTCTAGTCTCCCTCAATGTAGTCTGACTACAAAACATTGCTGAAAGATCCTCTTTATTACATAGAGGTGGCCATGGATTTCCCTAGGCATAGTATTGTGGGCATCTTTTCTAATTTCAAAACCCCCTTCTGACTGCACTGATCTCTGAATCTATGGTGCATCACACTCCTCCTTCCCTGTAGGTTGCTGGAGTTAGTAGTCAAATTCTGTTGCTTTGTTTTTCAGACTATTTTGGAAAGAAGAAAGATATCATTTTTCTCCTAACTAGAATATTTAAAGACACCTTGCCCTTTCCCAAAACCACAAGAACAAGTAAATTAAGCAAAGTGTTGTTTTCTAGGCAAATCAGAAATCCCTTCTTAAGAAGAATTCTCTAATCATGGTAAAGCTACCAGAATAAATAGCTCAATGTGTAGCCAACTTTGAAAACAAAATTTTCTAACATTACATGTATATTTTTGCATATGCAAAGATACATAATTTTGTATGTATATACATTTATTTTACACTCATATTTGCATATTAGAGTATAGTAGTCTCTGTAATCATACAGATTTTTAACCCATATCCACTGCATATTCTCTCTTTGGGTTTCACCTAATTTCTCCAACTTCTTAAGGTATGGGAGATCCCCTATTTAGCAGGCTGTGGATACTTCCTGGTACAGCATTGCTTCTTTTTGAATAGTATTTGGCTTTCTGGAGGGCCCAAGTCTTAATGTCAAGGGGTTTATTTGTTTATTTGCTTACAAAGCAAGAGCTGCTTATTGTCTATAAAGATTCTTATAAATATTATAGCTTCAACTGAAACAATAATTTTTATGAGAAAAAATTAACTGCTGAGTAAATAATCCCCACAATTTTCTATATCTTTGGATATATTATTGTCCTTTTTTTAACCACGATGATGTTTTAAACATAATAACTACGTGTACAATATCTAGTTATTTATTATGAATATGTTTGGTACAAGTTATGAAGACCAATTTAAAAGGGTAAATGTTACTTAACATTTCACATATCCATCCATGGAATAAAGTTTTTCCATTTATGAAGGAGTCATTATTTGACAGTTCTGTTCAGCAGGTCTTTATTCCTTTTCAGTTCTAAATTGCTTGAACATGACTTCAATTCCTAACAATCAATTTCTTGCTGGATTCCTTTCTGTCTAGCATCTCAAACTATTTTCTTTAAGGCCACCAGTAAACTTCTCTTCAATTTAAAGTACAGTTTCCTTTTTTTCTATATTTTGAGGCTTTCTGCTGCCTTTCATATGTTGGCCACTGCATTCTCAGTTACAGTTTTTTCTAGTTTCACTAACACCACTTACACCTGGTATAAGTTGTACATGTGGTTACTCAATTTCTATACCCTTTGCAGGGTCTACACTTCTTCATATCCATCAAATATCTGTGTATTCCAAAGGACCTTTGCTATATTTATATCACAATTTACAAGTAGATATTGATAATATTTTTGTTGCTTGGCATGTAACTCAAAGTCCACAACCTATGAGTCATCCACATATTAGTGACAAGGAGGCTGCAGAGATGGGCAAGTGTTTTAATACTCTAGGAAAGTCCATTCAACTTTCCTTTTTGTAATTAAGATTCACTAGCATCTCAGTGCCTTTGTTTATCTCTGGGGAAAATACAAATTTTGCCAGCTTCTACGTGCCTATACCATTTATTTAGCTGCTATCCTTACCCTAGACATTATGCCAGATGCTGGAGATTCAGTGATGACTCAATACAGACTCGGCCATTATTTTCATGAAACTTAAAGTCTAGTTGGAAAGACTGGAATTAAACCTTTTTATTAACCAAAAAATCCTGCAACTGCAACCCTTGCAAGTGTTAAACATTGTTCTAAAAAGCTTATAATAGGAAAATTTGACCTGGTCAAGGAACTCAAGGAGGACTACCTTAAGGGTGTACCTCATTAACTGAGATTTGAATGACAAGTAGGAATTCAGTATGTGAAGAGGAACCTGCTAAGCAGAAGGACTGGCATGAGATAAGTCTCAGTGGTGGGGCAAAGAAGAGATTATAAGAGAAGCAAAAAGAAGCCAAATGGTGTGGAATGCACAGAGTAACCATGCTGGACCTTGTAAACTATATTAGTTTTGTCATTATCCTGCAAGTAATGGAAAGCTATCAAAGAATTTTAGATGACAGGGGATAAAGAGGGGCTATGGGGAGAGGGGGGGAAAAGGACTGTCATGTTCAAATTTATTTTTCCTGCCTAAAGATTTGTGTGGATTCCCTACACTAAGTACTATCTTTCCCTTCCTGATCTAAAGTTAGGAGGCTGTTCTAATAGTTTAGATTTATTTCTTTGTCTGAATCAAAGGCCTTTCATTTTGAGTCTCTCCTTAGTTTGTTTGGCCTCCTCTTCACAACCTCTAAACAGTGGAATTCCCTAAAGATTCCTCTCTAGTTGATATCTTTTGTCACATTGGTTTTGCATGTCAATAATTTGAAGATGGTTATTAAATATCTGAACTCCAGTCCTGTATATCCAATAGCTACAAAGGTATATTCGTATATTTTTAACAGGCAACTCAAACATAGCAAATCTAAAGTATACTAAGAGAAAGAAAACCAGTTTCTGTCCTCCCCTCAGATAGTCAGGCATTCACTTAACAAAAATCTGCTAAACCCTTTTCCAGGCCATGGGTATTCAAAGAAGAATTAGGTAGAATCCTTGACTTTAAGGGAACAAAATATTCTCTGCAATTAGTTATCATATTCCCTATGATTAACTATCACAATGCTGTATGCTAGTGGATACTTCTGTTATACTTTTTTTTTTTGCTTTCCCTAAAATGTTTTCCTTTCTGGACCACCACCTCTCTAATGCTTCATAGCTCCTGTTCATTTCCTACCCTCTAGACTATTTCTCTCTCCTAAAGTTATCACTTGCACCCATTATGTGATACTGCCCTGAGAGTTAATACTAAAAATCTAGCCAAGCAGGAAGGAGCTCTGAAGAAACAGGCAGTTGTCTTGCATTTCCTGAAGTGACCTGTCTTCTTGTCTCTTGTGCGCCCTGCCATGAAGACCCAAAAAACCCAAATTCTTTTTTTTTTTAATTTTTAATTTTTTGGCATGGCGGATCTTAGTTCCCTGACCAGGGATTGAACCCGTGCCCCCCGTATTGGAAGTTTGGAGTCTTACCACTGGACTGCCAGGGAAGTCCCAACACCCAGATTCTTGATGCAATGTCAATACCACACTTATCTCTGTATCTCCACCACCTACCAGAAAGCCTAGAGCACTGTAGGTGTGGGAGGGTGTAGACAAAGCCTAATTGATTATGCCCCCATTGGAAGCCATCTCTTTCTCCATATTGGAAACTCACCATTATTGTATAAGTGAGTAAACTTGGAATAACAGTTTTGGGGACAATAGTATGAGACAACTATGAAACTAGTGTATGGACTTATCTAATGTTCAGTACCTCTTTCTCTCCCTCATCTCCTAGTACGAATTTGTGTTTACCATAAATTACATGCCACCTAAATCATAGCAAGTAGTGAATGAGATCATGCTTCATTTTTCTTTTAAAATAATTGAAAAATAAATAGCCATTATATAATGTCATTTAAGTAATTAAAAAGATAACTACAGTGAATTGAATCATCTGATTAGAGGGGAGTCCATTCCCCTGCATCTTTGAGCTGACCCTAGCCAATTATGGAAACATTAGGTCATTTAGGATCAGACATTTCCTATCTTTAGCTGATGTCTGATCAAGACCAACAGAAGTAACTCAAGGACAGGAGAGACCTTCAAGATAGCGGAGAAGTAAGACGTGGAGATCACCCTCCTCCCCACAAATACATCAGAAATAAATCTACACGTGGAACAACTCCTACACAACAACTACAGAATGCTGGCAGAAGACCTCAGACTTCCCAAAAGCCGTGTGGCTGACAGAGTTTGGTGCTCCAGCTGTGTGTCAGGCCTGAGCCTCTGAGGTGGGAGAGCCGAGTTCAGGACACTGGTCCACCAGAGACCTCCCAGCCCAACAGAATATCAAATGGCGAAAGCTCTCCCAGAGATCTCCATCTCAAAGCTAAGACCCAGCTACACTCAGTGACCAGCAAGCTACAGTACTGGATACCCTATGCCACACAACAAGCAAGACAGGAACACAACCCCACCCACTAACAGAAAGGCTGTCTAAAATCATAATAAGTTCACAGACACACCACCGAACGTGGTCCTGCCCACCAGAAAGACAAAATCCAGCCTTATCCACCAGAATACAGGTAACAATCCCCTCCACCAGGAAGCCTACACAACCCACTGAACCAATCTTACCCACTGGGGGCAGACACCAAAAACAATGGGAACCACGAACCTGTAGCCTGCAAAAAGGAGACCCCAAACACAGTAAGTTAAGCAAAATGAGAAGACAGAGAAATAAACAGCAGATGAAGGAGCAAGGTAAAAACCCACCAGACCAAACAAATGAAGAGGAAATAGGCAGTCTACCTGAAAAAGAATTCAGAATAATGAGAGTAAAGATGATCCAAAATCTTGGAAACAGAATGGAGAAAAAAAAGAAACGTTTAACAAGGACCTAGAAACCTGAAGAGCAAACAAACAATGAAGAACAACACAATAAATGAAATTAAAAATTCTCTAGAAGGAATTAGTAACAGAATAACTGAGGCAGAAGAACGGATAGGTGACCTGGAAGATAAAATAGTGGAAATAACTACCACAGAGCAGAATAAAGAAAAAAGAATGAAAAGAATTGAGGACAGTCTCAGAGACTTCTGGAACAACATCAAATGCACCAACATTCGAATTATAGAGGTCCCATAAGAGGAAGAGAAAAAGAAAGAGACTGAGAAAATATTTAAAGAGATTATAGTTGAAGACTTCCTTAATATGGGAAAGGAAATAGTCAATCAAGTCCAGGGGGCACAGAGAATCCCATACAGGATAAATCCAAGGAGAAACATGCCAAGACACATATTAATCAAACTATCAAAAATTAAATACAAAGAAAACATATTAAAAGCAGCAAGGGAAAAGCAACAAATAACATACAAGGGAATCTCCATAAGGGTAACAGCTGATCTTTCAGCAGAAACTCTGCAAGCCAGAGGGGAGTGGCAGGATATATTTAAAGTGATGAAGGGAAAAAACTATAACCAAGATTACTCTACCCAGAAAGGATCTCATTCAGATTCGACGGAGAAATTAAAACTTTTAAGGACAAGCAAAAGCTAAGAGAATTAAGCACCACAAAACCAGCTTTACAACAAACGTTAAAAGAACTTCTCTAGGCAGGAAACACAAGAGAAGGAAAAGACCTACAATAACAAACCCAAAACAATTAAGAAAATGGTAATAGGAACATACATATTATCAATAACTACTTTAAATGTAAATGGATTAAATGCTCCAACCAAAAGACACAGACTGGCTGAATGGATAACAAAACACACCCTGAATATATGCTATCTACAAGAGACCCACTTCAGACCTAGGGACACATACAGACTGAAAGTGAGGGGATGGAAAAAATTATTCCATGCAAATGGAAATCAGAAGAAAGCTGGAATATCAATTTTCATATCAGACAAAATAGACTTTAAAATAAAGACTATTACAAGAGACAAAGGACACTACATAATGATCAAGGGATCGATCCAAGAAGAAGATATAACAATTGTAAATATGTATGCACCCAACATAGGAGCACCCCAATACATAAGGCAAATGGTAGCATCCATAAAAGGGGAAATCGACAGTAACACAACAATAGTAGCAGATTTACATCCCACGTTTACCAATGGACAGATCATCCAAAATAAAAATAAATAAGGAAACACAAGTTTTAAATGATACATTAAACAGGATTTACTTAATTGGTATTTATAGGACATTCCATTAAAAAACAACAGAATACACTTTCTTTTCAAATGCTCATGGAACATCCTCCAGGATAGATCATATCTTGGGTCACAAATGAAGCCTTGGTAAATTTAAGAAAATTGAAATCATATCAAGTATCTTTTCTGACTACAGCGCTATGAGACAAGATTTCAATTACAGGAAAAAACCTGTAAGAAATACAGACACATGGAGGCTAAACAATACACTACTAAATAGCAAAGAGATCACTGAAGAAATAAAAAAGGAAATCAAAATATACCTGGCAAAAAAGGACAATGAACACATGATGACCCAACACCTATGGGATGCAGCAAAAGCAGTTCTAAGAGGGAAGTTTATAACAATACAATCCTACCTCAAGAAACAAGAAAAATCTCAAATAAACAACCTAAACTTACACCTAAAGCAATTAGAGAAAGAAGAACAAAAACACCCCAAAGTTAGCAGAAGGAAAGAAATCATAAAGATCAGATCAGAAATAAATGAAAAAAATGAAAGAAATGATAGCAAAGATCAATAAAACCAAAAGCTGGTTCTTTGAGAAGATAAACAAAATTGATAAACCTTTAGCCAGACTCATCAAGAGAAAAAGGGAGAAGACTCAAATCAATAGATTTAGAAATGAAAAAGGAGAAGTAACAACTGACACTACAGAAATACAAAGGATCGTGAGAGATTAAACTAAGCAACTATAGGCCAATAAAATGGACAACCTGGAAGAAATGGACAAATTCTTAGAAAAACACAACCTTCCAAAACTGAACCAGGAAGATATAGACAAATATAAAGAGACCAATCACAAGCACTGAAATTGAAACTGTGATGAAAAATCTTCCAACAAACAAAAGCCCAGGACCAGATGGCTTCACAACTGAATTCTATCAAATATTTAGAGAAGAGTTAACACCAATCCTTCTCAGACTCTTCCAAAATATAGCAGAGGGAGGAACACTCCCAAACTCATTCTATGAGGCCACCATCACCCTGATACCAAAACCAGACAAAGACGTCACAAAGAAAGAAAACTACAGACAAATATCACTGATGAACATAGATGCAAAAATCCTCAACAAAATACTAGCAAACAGAATCCAACAGCACATTAAAAGGATCATACAGCATGATCAAGTGGGGTTTATTGCAGGAATGCAAGGAATCTTCAATAGACACATATCAATCAATGTGATAAAACATACTAAAAAATTGAAGGAGAAAAACCATATGATCATCTCAATAGATGCAGAAAAAGCTTTTGACAAAATTCAACACCCATTTATGATATAAATCCTCCAGAAAGTAGGCATAGAGGGAACTTACCTCAACATAATAAAGGCAATATATGACAAACCCACAGCCAACATCATTCTCAATGGTGAAAAACTGAAACCATTTCCTCTAGGATCAGGAACAAGACAAGGTTGTCCATTCCCATCACTATTATTCAACATAGTTTTGGAAGTTTTAGCCACAGCAATCACAGAAGAAAAAGAAATAAAAGGAATCCAAATAGGAAAAGAAGAAATAAAACTGTCACTGTTTACAGATGACATGATATGATGAATCAACATTGTGAAAATGACTATACTACCCAAAGCAATCTACAGATTCAATGCAATGCAATCCCTATCAAACTACCAATGGCATTTTTCACAGAACTAGAACAAAAATTTTCACAATTTGTATGGAAACACAAAAGACCCTGAAAAGCCAAAGCAATCTTGAGAAAGAAAAACAGAGCTGGAGGAATCAGGCTCCCTGACTTCAGGCTCTACTACAATCTACAATAATCAAGACAGTATGGTACTGGCACAAAAACAGAAACATAAATCAATGAAACAGGATAGAAAGCCCAGAGATAAACCCATGCACATACGGTCACCTTATTTTTGATAAAGGAGGCAAGAATATACAATGGAGAAAAGACAGCCTCTTCAATAAGTAGTGCTGGGAAAACTGAGCTACATGTAAAAGAATGAAATTAGAACACTCCCTAACACCTTACACAAAAGTAAACTCAAAATGGATTAAACACCTAAATGTAAGGCCAGACACTATAAAATCTTAGAGGAAAACATAGGCAGAACACTCTATGACAAAAGTCACAGCAAGATCCTTTTTGACCTACCTCCTAGAGAAATGGAAATAAAAACAAAAATAAGCAAATGCGACCTAATGAGACTTAAAAACTTTTGCACAGCAAAGGAAACCATAAACAAGACCAAAAGACAACCCTCAGAATGGGAGAAAATATTTGCAAGTGAAGTAACTGACAAAGGATTAATCTCCAAAATTTACAAGCAGCTCGTGCAGCTTGATATCTAAAAAACAAACAACCCAATCCAAAAATAAGCCGAAGACCTAAATAGACATTTCTCCAAAGAAGATATACAGATTGCCAACAAACACATGAAAGGATGCTCAGCAACACTAATCATTAGAGAAATGCAAATCAAAACCACAATGAGGTAACACCTCACACCAGTCAGAATAGCCATCATCAAAAAATCTACAAACAATAACTGCTGGAGAGGGTGTGGAGAAAAGGGAACCCTCTTGCACTGTTGGTGGGAATGTAAATTGATACAGCCACTATGGAGAACAGTATGGAGGTTTCTTAAAAAACTAAAAATAGAACTACCCTATGACCCAGCAATGCCACTACTGGGTATATACTCTGAGAAAACCACAATTCAAAAAGAATCATGTACCCCAATGTTCACTGCAGCTCTATTTACAATAGCCAGAACATGGAAGCAACCTAAGTGTCCGTCGACGGATGAATGGATAAAGAAGATGTGGCACATATATACAATGGAATATTAGCCATAAAACGTAACAAAATTGAGTTATTTGTAGTGAGGTGGATGGACCTAGAGTCTGAAAGAGAAAGACAAATACTGTATGCTAACACATATATATGGCATCCAAAAAAAAATGGTTCTGCAGAATCTAGGGGCAGGATAGGAATAAAGACGCAGACAAAGAGAATGGACTTGAGGACACGGGGAAGGGGAAGGGCAAGCTGAGACGAAGTGAGAGAGTAGCACTGACATAAATACCGAATGTAAAACAGATAGCTAGCAGGAAGCAGCCGCATAGCACAGGGAGATCAGCTCAGTGGTTTGTGTCCACCTAGAGGGGTTGATTGGGAGGGTGGGAGGGAGACGCAAGAGGGAGGAGATATGGGGATATATGTACACGTATAGCTGATTCACTTTGTTATACAGCAGAAACTAACACACCATTGTAAAGCAATTATACTCCAATACAGTTGTTTTAAAAAAAAAAAAAAAAAGAGTAATTCGGACTCTTTCCCAAACTCTGATACTCTCCTCAATGTTGTTATGTGTGACCCTCCTCAGTATTCTTGAGTAAGTAGTCAACCTACTGGATATCACTCATACTTTAAAATAAATTAATAGAATGGGGACTCTAATAACGCTCTTTGAAACTTAATGAAGTAGATACTCTTAGCCTTTCTTCTCCTTTGATGGGTCAGACTGCTTTATATAATTCCAAGGTAATCTTGCTTCCAGTACCTTTTAGAAAACATTCCACATTTGCTCAAAACCACAGCGATCTATCTCATCACAGACTTTCTACAGTATTTAAATATAGAAAAACTCAATTTAACCTTCTGGCCAAAGCTTATACTTAAGCAGTTATGACCAGGTTGTTCCTACTGGGTTTTTACAACCAGTATTTGTTCTGATAATTAGTTGCTAATTAGCTTCTCCTCCTCCCTGCCTCCAGTCATTCCTAACACTGGTCCTTATCTGAACACACTGTGCTTTCTCCTCCCCTTCTGATGTTGTCCTTACTAGAGCCCCCTCTGTCTGAAATAGCCTTTGATGATCTCCTCCTGGAAAATTCTTTACTCATTTTTTAAAAGTCAGCTAAATGATAGCTTCTTTTGGAAAACTTTTCTGAATTTTCCAGGCAGAATGAGTCACTTCTTGTCTATGTTCCCTCAGCACTCCATGCATGCCTCTAATGTAACTTATCACAATATATTATAATTATTTATATTCAACTGTGTGTTGACCTCTAGACCATGAGCCCTTTGAGAGCAGTGGTAGTGGTTTGTTCATTGTTGGCATGTCATAGGTGCTCATTAATTGTGTGCCTATGCTTTAAAGAATTTGTGAAATAAATCAGAGCATTTAGAAGTAAAGAAAAAATAATACCTTAGTGAAATGACTGGATTATTCAATGTTTTACACATATATTAACACCTTGATTCTACAAGATTGTGAACTGTGGTGCAATTAATTTTTTTATCCTTTTCTGTTTATACCTCTCAATGTAAGTTTAGGCACATGGTAGACACTCCACTAAAACAAAGCAAAACAAACTACATATACACAACACACACACAGATTTTAAAAATCAAAACACACTTATTTTGCCTTTCATGGTGTGTTAGGGATTCAGAACAGCATGATATAGAAAAGGACTTTGGCCTAATTCTATCACCACTTCATCACTCATGTGAGAGAATGAGCTGTTGTGAAGTAGGAGAGTGCTGACTTACCTATATATCAGAATAAATAAAACCTTTTATAACTACAGGTTTCAAACTCCAAGCAACTCACAACAAATAATGGAATAACAAGTCAAAGGCAAATAGAGTAAAATTTAAAAGGTAAATGTATAGGATTTTCCATTTGTGTTATACACATATAGGTATGTTTATACATATATATGTGTGTATACATACACACACACACGATATTCCATACCATGTAATTAATTTTAAAGCTAGAAAAAGCTCTTAAAAGTTATTTAATACATTTTTATTTAATTCATTTTTATATTAAAAATGTGAAATCTAACACATATCAGAAATCTTATATGTACCATAGTAAGTGATAAGGCTATATCTAATACTAAAATCTCCTGAGATCAGTATCAAGTTTTAAAGGGTCATTAGTATGATTAGTTCCCAAAGTTTTTGTGTTTGTGCTATACCAGAATTTTAGTGTTTGTAAAACTGGTTTTTAATGAAACTCCTAAATTAATTAAGATGCGCACACACACACACACACACACACACACACACACACACACACTACTAAGCAACTCAGTAACAATAAGTGTTTGTAAAACTGGTTTTTAATGAAACTCCTAAATTAATTAAGATGCGCGCACACACACACACACACACACACACACACACACACTACTAAGCAACTCAGTAACAATAAAAATACTAAAAGGAAGCAACACCGATTGAACACATACTATATGCCAGCTACTGTTCCCAGTGTTCATAAGAATTGCTCACAAAATTTTCTTAACAACCCTATGAGGTAGGTACTTTTATTTCCCCCAGGTTTTTTGGGTTTTTTTTTTTGTTTTTTTTTTTTTGCGGTACGCGGGCCTCTCACTGCTGTGGCCTCTCCCGCTGCGGAGCACAGGGTCCAGACGTGCAGGCCCAGTGGCCAAGGCTCACAGGCCCAGCCGCTCTGCGGCATGTGGGATCCTCCCGGACCAGGGCACGAACCCGCATCCCCTGCATCGGCAGGCAGACTCTCAACCACTGCGCCACCAGGGAAGCCCTCCCCAGGTTTTATATGAAGAAATCAAGGCCTGAAAGGGGTGGAGCAAGACATTGTACTCCGGTAGTCTGGTCCCAGAAACCGTACTCTCACCACAGTGCATGCAAAACCAATAAAGAAGCAAACAAAAATTGTCTTTGAAAGCATCTGCTATTTGTTGCTCTGCTATTTGTTCAACCATTCAAGGTCTCTCATACACTTAAAATTGAGAACAATTGCTGGAACTGAACCTTCCATCATGCCTCTTGATCAATCACAGCAGATTTTATCATGCTATACTCCACATTATAAATTTCACCCAGCTCTGACTTGGCAGTACCAATATGTATACTCTGCTTTAGCAAAAATACATTTTTTCACACTAATTCAAATGCTATGGTACACCTCTGAGGGTTACAGTGTGCCATGGCATAAAGGCAGAGGGTCACTTCTGAATGAAGATGGTGACCGAGACTGTCCTCATACTCAGTTCCTTGCTGCTAAAATCAGTATTACAAAACAAACAATCCTCTGATTTTAGTAGAACCTTCCATTTAAAATACCCACTTTTATATCAGTTTATATTTTATATATCATAAACATTATCAAAATTAATTCTGGAATATTATTAGGTAAAATTAGCTAAATTCAAGGCCTAGTGTCTTGTAAAACATTTTGGCAAAACATCCATGGCTTAATATCTCTTGAATTTAGTTAATTCATACTCATAATTATTACATTCTAATTTTACTCCCTCATTCTGCACATTTCAAATGCATATTAGCAAAAGGACTAAGTTCAGGGATATAATTTTATTATTATCCAATATTAACAAGAGTAAAATATTTTGTGCTAAATCAAGTTTGTGCAGGCAACTTTGAGCTGTTTTACAATTTATGTGTATGTCACTAGATAGACTCTCCAGTGGCTAATTAAATGATACCATCTAAAAATGGTTTATCTTCAACTGATAGGTTCTGTGTACAGATTGATTTTCTCTGAGGAGGTTAGATTTCAGGCTTTTTTTTTTTTCTTTTAAATCACTGGGCATCTGTAAAAAATTCAAAGGGTAGTAAAACTTACTTTCAGTTCAACTGTCCTAGGAACTAGGATTAATATATGCTAAACTACTGAAAAATGGGTGTTAAATTTCTGAGTCTCTCTACTTTGCTTTATTGAAACATAGACTACTATCATTTGGAAGATATTGTTAACTTTTTTTTAATTAAAAGAAAGACAAAATTCATCCATTTCTCACTCTCCTATTTATATTATCTAAACTCTATCTAAAGCCAAACAACTGTAAACTCAATGCATTATGACCATCAGGAACTCTATTATAGAGGATAAATATAAAGTTAGATTGCTTGAATGTACTCTACAATACAAGATAACATGGTCCAAAAATGCTTTTTTTGGAATCCATTGTAATTTAAGCATTTTATTTTTGTAAAGTTGCATTGATCACATTCAGAATAAAATATAAATTATAAAATAGAGGATAGACATTTTCACAATATCCAAATGTAAAGTTTTACAAAGCTGTTTTAGATTAGAACATACCTGAGAGCTTAAAGATACATAGAAACACAAGAAATGCAAATAAGTCCACCCCTTAACTCATGTTTCCTGTTTCCTAGCAAGTTCTTTGATTTATTCAGCCACACCTTGAAATACACTCTATATTTTTTGTAATTTAAGAGAGGAGAGCTTACCAGATAGAAAAACATATAACATGTACAAGAGCAAGGATCTTTTATAGTGTTCAGGTATAAATAAATCCCAAGCACCTAAAGAGTACATGACACAGAGTAGACAATAAAATAAAACTAGTAGTAGACTAGTTAGATAGCCAGATATATGGAGGGAGGGAGAGAGAGAGGAAGGGAAAGAGGGGGAGAGAGAGAGAGAGAAAGATATTGATTGATTGGGGGCATTAAAAATTGAAAAACCTACTTCTGAGTCTTCTCCACTTATTGATTTACTGACTGGGTGATCTTTGGCAACAAGTTAAAACCTGTTAGTCTCTGTTTTCTTAGCAGCATAATATCAATTACCTTATCACATATCAAATGTTAAGAATGAATGATATTATGTCCATGAAAACAACTGTTAAAATTTTAAAGTACTTTTAAGCATTATGTTTATGCACATAATATATACACCTGAATAACCATGCATTCACATACTAATATAGGCCTACACTAAGATGACATTGTGGTTACTATATTATGAGCTTAACTAAAACGTTGGTCATGCAAGTCCAGAATTCACACCGTTAAGGCAAACGTAGAATTCATCACACATCCAAGTAACTTCAACGGAGAAAGTTGAAAACTAAATGGAATCATGCATTCAATAATTAAAAGACACCAATGAAGGTGCTTACATAAACTAAGTTCTAGGAGAAGATTAAGATATCTAAGAGGGAAAAAAAGAGTGTTATTTTGGAATAAGTAATAACATAATATGAGGAACAATTTTCAAAAGAAAACAATATGTCACCCTCAGCCTGTGGGAAATGCAAAGAACTTCAGAAGGGATAATAGGAATCTTTTTATCATTGTGTACTTTTTCCCTCTCTTCTTAAGACCAGTAAAACCTGTCACTTAGTAACATTAACTTTGCACACCAGTTACAAAGAATTGGATAAGATAATACGAAGAAGAAAAATGCAAAAACAAAAAAGATGATAACTTAACTTAGACAAAGGACATATGTATTAGAAAGGAGGCAAGTAACATAGCCATACATGTAGCATCATGCATCTTTCACCTATGGTGTCCTGCACTAAGAATTCTTCCTATGGACTCTGTGGCATGGAAAATTGCTATGATCCCATTGCTGTCCTCTCTTTAAAAAAATTAAATTAAAAGCAAAAACTTTCTGTCAAGTCTACCATCCAGATATCATATCAGGTATATTCATGTTGTACAAAGTTGTTCAAAGGAAAACAAGGAGATAAACAATTTTAACACTGTAATCACTACCAAAGCAGTGCATTTGTGATTAGAGGCTATAATACTAAGAAAAGCATTTATACACAGCAGAAAATACAATTTTGAATGTTTAAAATGTTAATTGACTGAGTAAGAGTTTCTTCATTATTGACAGAATGATTAAACAGATTTTTAGAGAATTAATTGTTGGGAAACAAATGCTTTCCCTTGGTCAAGATTGATCACCTGTGAAAATGACAGAGTCAATACCTTTGGGTTATTCAACTCCACTTTGAAGTACTTAATGGAAAAAAATATCATTTCAAAGCCGTGGATCATTATGCTTTCAAGTTCATATATTAAAACTTTTGAATTCCCACTTTTAGATTTTTAAAATTTACAGAATACACCAACATAAATCTCCCTGTAAAAAATTAAACCCAGATGCTTGTTTGTAAGCTTTTGAGGTTTGGTTGATTATATATTGTCTTGGCTGAGACAACAAGCTCAGTTCTTTGGATTCCATTAATACACATCTGACACTTTTTATAAACTCAGTTTTGTTCAGACCTGAATTGACTGAAGGAGACAAATTGAACAACAGTAGTGTCAAGCACTGCCAAACAGGACTGGGCTGGTAGAAGACAGAGAAGCGTGACATAGCTGAGACGCCCCTGCTGTCCCTGAGCACAACTTGAGCACCTCCAAACCCTGATTTCTAATTATGCAAATTACTGGTTCTCACAGGCAGAAATATTCTATGTTAAAACACAGTAAAACTACATCTGAAAAGCATGAGCATATCATAGCCTGATGGCAAGCCATTATTCAAAAGTTTTATTACCCTAGAAGAGGTGGAGATGCTATTAAAATAAAACACATTCTATTAAATAATAGCTATTTACACTTTTCTGTGTCTTCATTTCATAAATATCTGCATTCGACTTTGAGATAACAATAGTCTGCTGATTTTTACTATGATAATAGACAATATTTGAGGAGTTAAAAGTGTTTTTGAACTCTTCGTTTGGTAGCACGTGAACATTCTCAGTCAATTAAAAGCTTTTATTGTATCTGATTCTTCATTAAATTAAATTCCCGTCAGATTTAATCATCTATGTCCACAGTAATTCAACAGCTGTAAACATATTTGTTGTGCTACAATTCTGTAAGGATCCTCAGGTGTAAATATCACTACTAATAAATGATTAAATAATTGAAAGCTTTAATTTCAGGGCTTAAATATTCTGCAGATAACATAAAACAGAATTTTGTTATGCATTCAAAAGCACTTAATACAATAAATGATTTTAACATCTCTCAATTCCAGGAAAAAAAACACACTGTTCTTTAAAACTATTTGCCATTAATATTTCCTTAGGTTAAAAATGATAAATATGAATACAAAATACTACAACTTCATTTCAGAAGCTAAAGACTTCGCTTACTTGGTAAATTCTGTTTTCCCATATAGATACAACTTTGGAAAACTGTCCCACAGAACTATCATTTAACAATTAGAAACTTTGACTCATTTTTAAATTTATAGCAACACTACCTGCTTGACCATTTCTACTTCTACTCTTCGCTACTAATAGTAAATTATAAAGAAGTGGTGCAGAGTGTATACATATCCATACATATTTAAAAACACATTCAAAATAATGATCTCGTAATAGAAGTTACTTTCCTTTTCCTAAAGAAAAGCTGAATTTACCTGCCATTCATTTTCTACTGCAAATTAGTTTGCCAGGTCCACATTAGCATTCTCTTTTTAAATTCATTTTGCTAAATCCACACTTCCTTTTAATACTGCTAAACACTGCTCTGATTAAAAGCTTACCAAATAGTAATCCTGTTCAACCCTGACACCAGTTTCTTATACTGTTTCCCCTGTTAGACACATCTACCTTTATTTTGAAAGAGAAGGTAAAACAGAAGAGGCTCTTACCAGAAACAGGGAAAACAATTCGTTCAGCTACATCCAACAGTGCTCTGTGCAGCCTGGCAGCATGAGTGATCCTTGGGCCTCACACAAAAGAGAGATAATTGGCTCTCAATGAAGAGATGTAAACATCCATCATAATGGCACTGGGGCTGAAACTGAACGCTACCTCAGCTCCTCTATGTACTCCGACTGGAAGATGATGTCACAAACATCATCTGGGTGTACTCTCATTGGCTTCTGTTACCTGGAATCATATCTTAACCCTAAACTGTCAGCTGCAAATTGAAATGCTCATCTCTGACTATAATTTTTGCTGAAAAGTGGAGTGAAAGTGATGCTGAGCTACGGGAGGATAGAAAACGGAAAATACTTTCCCCCAAATATGTTAAGACAAACTTACATAATTAATTAATTAGGATCTATGGGAATTTTATTCTCCAGATATTTTAATAAATAGCAGTATTTATAAAAGGTATTCTACAGAATGGATATTAAAGGAAAAGATTAATATAATCACAACATCTGGAATTTAAAATTTTCTAATTACTTTGTATCGATTTTACAGAACTACCCCACGAGATTAAGAAAGTAGAGTTGAGAAAAATTACAGTGTAGACAACTGTACAGTGGAGCTTTTAATCAATTTGGTCACAGCAGCCGCGTGTACTGTAAAATCTAATAAAAATTAAAAAATGAAAATGCATTTTACTCTCTGAATGTTAAATAGTATCCTCAAAGTTTTGTGTAATAAAGCTTAAAGTATGATATATTAAAAGCATAACATCACTAAAATAATAATGTTAAATTTGGGTTTTTACAAAGAGTAATTTATAAGTCACTGAAACTGTAGACAAGCCCATTTCAGTAACTGAAGGCTACTTTATAGTAGCCTTTATAGTGCTGTTCTCCTTGAGCACAAATGGGGAATAATTATCTATCCCTTACCCTCTATCCTGACAAAAGCCCCAGACTTCTCTCCAGGCTCAAATCCAGTGGGAGAGGAGGATAATGGGCTAAAGCTGGTTGCAGCAGCTTGCTGCCAGAGGGACAAAACTACAATCACCTTGAAATATATCCAAGCTTTCCCCACCAAAAGGAGCTGTCAGCCACATAACTGTGAGATGCAAGAATTACCAGAGCTATTCAATGACCAGCTCCTTCTAAATCCAGCCCAGTCATATCCCAGGGCAAGCCCTTTGAAAGCTGTGCAGCTCAGCATGCAAATAGTACACCCACCTGGAGAGAGAGTGAGAGAAATTCTCTGCATCCACCCCCATCTTTAGGGAAAGGAAGGTCACCAACAGTGCCCTTGTGTGCCATTATGCTGGTTCATGTCCTTCTGAATAATGGATTCAGGGCAAAGTTGTTATAATCCCTCCACATTTCCAATGACAGAAAATTATTTTTATTTTATGGTACAATGAGAGTTCTAAAAGTTGAAAATATATGAAAAGACATTTTCATAGGCCACACATTCAAAATTCCCCTCCAGGTCCTGACTTTCACGACCATTGGCTTGATTATTTGATTACTCTTAGTAGCAAGTTAGTATGTGATACAGGGGTAAGAGTTTTAGATTTGGGTTCAAAAGCCCCAGCCTCCAATCCTTGCTCTATCACCTATTATCTGTAAGAACTTCAGAACATTAATAACTTTCATGTATAGTATGAGAATGACAACGCTAATTACACCAAAAAAAGTTGATATAGGGATTAAATGAGGTAATATATAAAATATATTATGTAAAATAAAAACTATTACATAAATATAAGATGCAATTAATATTATTGTTGTTATGCAAAAGATCAAACGTGTTCATTTTAAAGGCATTTGGGTAATTTAAAATGAAGAGTCAAGTCGGTACCTTCAAAATAATTAAGGGAGAAATATAATTATCCTAAACTCTTAAAATTTCAACTAGAAAATAATGTTGCAAATTAACTTGATTTATAACCCTGATTCACTCAGTGGTCTCTTTTTGAACTTGTTGCCCCTCCTGGTATTATTCAGAATTTAATCATATTAGTCAATTTCAAGCATCTAGATTCAAGAAGACGATTTGTCAAACTGTACTTTGGGCCGAAGTGAAAGACACTGTTCATTTATTTCTGCCCCAAAACGTGGGAATTTAGATAGAAACGTGCATTAAAAAAATATTCATTGCCATGCAAAGTGACATAAAATTGAATTACAGATCAGAAAGATGAATTTGGACAATGGGAATGTCAACTGTATTTCTGGTAGACAAATGATAACACTAAGACATTGTAACTGCTAAGAAGATATGTCATGGAGAAAATAATTAGTTATGAAATAAAATATGCTCCTCCATTTTATATTTATATAAAATTTTAATGGTATAAATATTTAATGGCAGAGATGAATAACTAGCAAAATTAGATTATATCTTGTTGCATGTAGAAAGCATGCTGATATATACACCATCCGGTTAATTTTTAAGATAAATGTATATTCTGGTGATTTGAGTAAACTCAGGTTATAATGTTTCTTATTTTGTTTTGCACTTGTTTGAGCGCTGCCATGCCACATAGACATAGGACACAATGAAGACTGAGAAATAGAAATACTCCTAGTTCTTTGAAAACACTTTGTATCAAATACCCACATCCTTTACACGATTCATTGATAAGTTAATGCCTTGGAAAAGGGTCCTCGTTTTCTGTTAATAAAATAAGAGTTTTAAGAATATAGATTTCTGTACTTACATATTATACAAGATCAAGACTAATTAATGCATCAGTAAAATTTTAAGGGAGTTCACTTATTAAATGTGAAAGCATAAATGTCTGAATTGTGTACAAAATAGAAAAATGAATGGGATATAACTTAATCCCTTGGACAATGAATAGGAGATAAAGAAAATGTAGCAGAAATATTTTAAAATAATGTTGGCTTACAATAATGAATGAATCTTTACTCCATACATTAAGTCAATTTTAAATTTTAGTGCAATTAACTAGGACAGAATTTATACTTTAGTTTCAAATAATTATATCTACACTCAAGGAAGTTTCAGATAAATATACAATATGATATATCATATATAGAAATCAGTGAGATTAGTATAGTATCTTACACATAAGAACAGAAAAAGTATATTTCCTTATGGTGGGCAGTAATCATCTGAAATTAATGATGAGTGGAAGTTATGAAGTTTTTAGTAATTCTCTGATAGTGCTTCTTTAGGAAAAGCAGAGGTATTAAAGGTCAGGGCCTTTCAGTGATTTATTTGCAGTATGTCCTTTTAGAAAGTCTAATGATACTTGAACATCAGTCTGCACATACAACTGGGTTAAAGCCAAAGATAAGATAGTGAATATGTAATGTGAAAATTGATGATAAGACATAAAAATTCTTACTACTGTCATAAAATAATATTAGTAAAAAATACAACCTGATTACATAATGTAAAAAAAAAAATCCTAAACATAAATATGTTAAAACATTAAGGGCCTGCAAAAAAAAAAAAACAGAATGGTGTCATTTTTTTGAATATACTGTTTATTACATACATGTAGAAAAGTAAAATATACTTTTTTCCAGAATTAAAAAAGATCTCCAATTTCATAAAAAGGGAAAATAACACCACATTTTATATTGAATTTACCAGCATTGTTTCATTATTTATCACATTACTCCCACTAAAATGGCCTGCTAACACTTGTGAGTTCCAAAGAAAAGACAATTTTTTTTAACATTAACAACCATGTAAAACCTTAATATAAAGGGGGAAAAAACCCACAGGAATTAATCTAGGCTTTATTTTGAGTAAATTTATATTAGTGAATGCTTTCTGATATGAAGAACATGGAATCTATAAAAATATTTTTGATAAATCAAGTAGAAGATGTTTTATACTTCAGCCCAAGTATATCTCAATTTTATTACTATACTTACATACTAGTATATATTTCCCAGGAGTTGAAATCATTGCAGTATTTAATTGCCTGACAATTATTTCTGTTACATCAATTTTGTGGTTAAACTAATTATTTATATTATCAAAACAAATCAGCACTAGAGGCTAATTAAACTGGAGAAAACATCCTCCAATGTTTCCCAACCTACCTATTAATAAGGTTTAAGTTAATGCTAACTTTAGAAGAAATGAACACGTCCTTCAGGTGATAATTTTATAGGCAGGACTCAGAAATTTAAACAGGTTTTAAATTCTTGTGAATATTATTACTTACTCTGAGCAGTTAGGAATATTAGAGTATAGCATTTTACTGTATCTTACAGCATCAATAAAAGGCCTATTGCTGAGTTATCCACAAGATGGCAGCTAGTTTATGTGGCCACTAACACTCTTAATACACTAGTTCATCTTGTTGTTGTTATTATTATTATTAGTTAGAGAAAAATAATATATAAAGTATATAAAAAACTTACATGTGTGAATGCTTACATTAGGTAACTTTTCAGTTTAAGAGGAATAAGTGGTTAAAATTTGTTAAAACCATTGAAAAGCAGGAATTATTTAAATCATCTTAAAATGTGTCACTTCAAAACACAGCTTTTTGCTAACACAATGTCCAAATGCTTCATCTCAAACATATCTCAGGGGTTAATCTATGTATAAAAAATCATTTTATTTTGTTTCATAGACTTCTATATTGTTTTAAAAAATGCAAACAATGTTCACAATAACTTTTTGAATCAATGATAACTCTGTGGTATGGTAAGAGATATCTGAGAAGTAAATTTTTCCATCTACTAAATTCTAGGCATAACCAACTCCAATAAGAATATCTATTTATTGACCTTGATTATATTCCTTTTTTATACTTAGTCGTCTTCACTGTTATTTTTTCCTTTATGTCTACCTTAAATCTATTGTGTGGCAGCTTTAGTGCCTTACCTTTGTTTCTGTTTCCTGAGTAGGTAAAATTTTGAAAATACTTAGAATTATTAGGCTATATCACCTTCTCTTCTGAGAATAAATATCCCCAAGATATTTAACTATGGTTATGTTTCAGTAAATTTTACTCTAGAGAAGAAAATGACTAAATAAAAGTAAAGAAAGGTCTCCCCTCTTGTATGTTAAAGAGATATGAATTCTTAGAAATGAAGATAAGAAGCCCATGCTGTTTTAGTGATTCAGAACACTTTTAAAATGCAAACTGAAAACATTAACTTACTATGGAAGATATCTAAAGTGAATATATACTCTAATTTAGTTTTCCATATTTCCTTTGAACATCATGATTAATCTCTGTAAGAGACCTAAAAATCAGTGGGCAAAAGGATTTCTTTTTCACCATGTTCTCTGAATAACTGTATTTTCTCTGTTTTCATACTGCTCCTCAATTAAGGGTACTTCACTTGCTTTCTTATAAATATTTTGCTTTGTTCCCGATATAAAATTTTACAACTTCACTCGTGACTTTTTTCCTTTCATCTCAATTTCCTTGCCTTTGTCTCATGTTACCCAAATTGATCAAGTCAAGGCTGTCTACCACTATCTTGACAAATATGGAACAACATTAATCTCATAGGAACTTAGTACTGAATTTAGATCTTGATGAGGAACATTTGAATACAACCACCTTATATTTGACAAGAGAAGGCAGCTATTTATGTAGAACCCATTGTGCTCAAAACATTGCTCCACATGCATGGATGTTTATATATGAAAGATAATGGGAAACAGATTACTAATTATTGTACAGTATTTTACCATGCCATAACTTTGTGATAGAGATTCTTCAAATCATTCATAGGAATCCACATTACTATAAGGGGGATTAGGATTATTGTAATAGTAGAAGATAGGAAAATATCATCATCATCATCAATAATTTGAGTGTTTAGTTTGTACTAGACACTATGGTAAACATTTTTCATTGATCATCTAATTTGTTCTTTTTGTTTTGTTTTGTTTTCTGCAACAGGTCCCCAAGAGAGGTTAATGTAAAGACTTTCAAAAGGGCTCTAAAATATACACTATAAACCAGTACCATGTTTTTTTTAATTTATTTTTTTCATATAATTATTGGAGTATAATTGCTTTACAATGGTGTGTTAGTTTCTGCTGTATAACAAAGTGAATCAGCTATATGTATACATATATCCCCATATCTCCTCCCTCTTGCATCTCCCTCCCACCCTCCCTATCCCACCCCTCTAGGTGGTCAGAAAGCCCTGAGCTGATCTCCCTGTGCTATGCGGCTGCTTCCCACTAGCTATCTGTTTTACATTTGGTAGTGTATATATGTCCATGTCTGTATGACAGACTCTAAGTCCATCCACCTCACTAAAAACTCTATTTCGTTTCTTTTTATGGCTGAGTAATATTCCATTGTATATATGTGCCACATCTTCTTTATCCATTCATCTGTTGATGGACACTTAGGTTGCTTCCATGTCCTGGCTATTGTAAATAGAGCTGCAATGAGCATTATGGTACATGACTCTTTGAATTATGGTTTTCTCAGGGTATATGCCCAGTAGTGGGATTGCTGGGTCGTATGGTAGTTCTATTTTTAGTTTTACTTTTCAATCAAAACTGCTTAATTGAATCTCAACTGGGAAATGCCAAAATATAGGGTCTTACTATGAACTGAATATTTGTGCCTCCCCCCACCCCAAATCATATGTTGAAACCTAATGCCCAGTGTGATGGTATTAGGAGGTGGGGCCTTTGAGAGGTGATTAGGTTATGAGGGTAAAGCCTTATGATTGGGATTAGCACCCTTAAAATAAGGGAGACCCCAGAGAGCTACCTAGTCCTTTCTCCCTTGTGAGGTCATCTATGAACCAGGAAGCTTGCTCTCACAAAACACTGAATTCATCTTGGCCTTCCTCATCTCCAGAACTGTGAAACATACATTTCTGTTGTTTATAAGTTGCCTAGTTTATGGTATTTTGTTATAGCGCCCAAACAGACTAAGACAGGCCCCAACCAAACTACTTGCGTGAGAATCTCTAAGTATGGGGGATGGGAAGCACTGGTGTATGTTCCTCCCTAAATGATTGTCTCTGTCGCCAGGCTTAAAAATTGTTGCCAAAATCTTTGCATACGTGAGTCAAAGGTTTTAATATATAATATCAGATTTTATTGAAATAAGTAAAAAGTGTTCTAAAAATTTTAAGTGAAATCTGTGAAGGAAACAGGGCATAGTTTATATGTCAAACAATACTTTGGAGAATGAATAAGGAAAAATCCAGATTACTCTGCATCACTAAGGTAAAGTGATGAACATCACCTGTTTGGTAAGTTTGAGGAAGTAATTGTGATGGAGCATGATCAATGGTAGCTGAGGAAGACAAAAGGATAAGAAGTAGGGGAGTGATGGGAAGAGGAGCGGATTCAGCCTTCAGAGACTGCCCAGCAACATTGGAAGCTAGTCCTAAAGTGCCCTGAACTGCCCGGACAACACTTACAGACAGTGCTCTGCTGAGACAAAATTTCTTCTGCATACAATCTGGCACAAGTGATGCCCTCTTTTGACACAAGACAATACTGAGCTTCACCCTAAATGCCCTATATTGATACTTCCTTTTTCAAAGATCCAGGATGCATACAAGCCCACTGACTCAGAGGATGGTACCTAAATGGTTAGTGGTTGTATGGAAAAATCCCAGTGTCTGTATTTAGGAGGGAATAGACTCTGTGAAAACAAACCCTATGACAGAAAAAATTAACTAATATTTCTATAGCCCTCTATGATTTCATTGAATTATATTCATAAACCAAGCTTTGTGTATGAGCTCTGCATTATTTTAATTATTCATGCTCAAATGTATAGCAGAACTCATATCTTCAGAATTAATCATTATGTCATCTGTAATAAAGCTGGAATATAATACATTTCTGAAGATACAAGTGAGAATAGTATCCTTTGTTATAGTCTCTATAATGAAGTGCATATATTTATCTCTTTTTTTTTTTTTGCAGTACACGGGCCTCTCACTGCCGCGGCTCCTCCCGTTGCGGAGCACAGGCTCCGGACGCGCCGGCTCAGCGGCCATGGC
>NC_041219.1:20658829-20699498 GCF_002837175.3 Physeter macrocephalus
ACAAATTTTTAGTCTGGAATTTTTTTTTTTTTTTTTTTTTTTTTTTTTTTTTTTGCGGTACACGGGCCTCTCACTGCCGCGGCTCCTCCCGTTGCGGAGCACAGGCTCCGGACGCGCAGGCTCAGCGGCCATGGCTCACGGGCTCAGGCGCTTCGCGGCATGTGGGATCCTCCCGGACCGGGGCATGAACCTGTGTCCCCTCCATCGGCAGGCGGACTCTCAACCACTGCGCCACCAGGGAAGCCCTATATTTATCTCTTTTTATTACATTTACCTAATATACAATTAGGTAATAACTGTTTGACAGTTAGTAGGAAGCTACTTAAAGACCCTCTAAAGAATTTTAAGGATTATTTTAAGTGTTTAATTTAGTACTATGTATACCTATATATATACATATATATAATATACGATCAGTTTCTTTCTCTTTACATTTAAATTTATTACAATATCTACACTTTAAAATCAATTCTCTTATCTTTATTTCATAATGATCTGTAAGCAGCAGTTATTTTTCAACTACTCATATAAATCTGACATTATTTCAGGCTTTTTTCAGAGCCGTCTTGTCTTCAGCAGTGTAGCACTAAAATAACTTCCTTTGAATTTGTTATTTTTTCAAGCTTTGTTAAATAACCTCCTTTGTATTTATGTACATTTTACTTTTTTTGCTATTAGCTACTATTAGGAAATGTATTCTCCACTACACTTTACATGAAGTGATTCAGTAACAGTGTACTCACACAACCATGGTCAACACGATAGGAAATGCCCGAGTGTTCTTTGTAGCCAATTTTTTTTAAAGGGGTTAAATTATAGCCATTGTTTCAGGACACTATAGAGAGGCAATGTGAATTAATGACCTTCGAGCAAATCTTGGTTGATCATTGTCCGGGAACTCATTATTCAACTTAATCCATGAACTAACCAAAGGTAAATGATCGCTATAAAGGCTATAGGAACCTTAAGCTTTGTCAACATAAATGACGCGTGGGTGTGATGTGTCTGTGATATAACTGGCATATTTATCGATCATCTCTATCAGCCCATCTTTGAAATTGTAGACCTGGAAAAAATATTAACTCTTTTCACATTAAATCGGAAAAAAAATCACTAAGTGGACAGTGTGAAAATATAGGCAGTAACAAGAAATTGTTTTTTTCTGCCAGAGGCTACCTGCTCCTGATACATATGTTTTTGGCTGTGACTAGTAGAAGATGAAAACTCCCTATTTGGCGAGTTTTGGCAAAAAACTAGCAAAAAATCCCCTTGGTATTCCAGGCCCCTCCACAATGATTCTTCCAAAATGGAGACAGAGTCATTTTTTCTACCTTATGTAGTTAATGGAATGAAAGTACCGGAAGAACACATATTTCTATATTGAAAGGACCTATAGAGGCCCCCCCTCCAAAATGAATAAAAAGGACCCACATCAAAACACACAATCATGAAATTTAAAATCATTGGGAGTAAACAGATCTTCCAAGTCTGAAGTAAGAAAAAAACTAGTCCCATAAAAAAATTCAGGAATCATACCAACACCAGACTCCTCTACAATCAAACTGAAAAAGGAAACAACAGATGCTTGCTAAGTGATTTTCAACACAGATTTGTACTCCTCAACATTACCAATTAAGTCTGAGGCAATGAGTCAGGACATCTTCAGATACACAAACTCATAAAAATGTTACCTTCCACACCCTTTCTCAGGAAGCTGCTGCAGGATGTGCTCTATCAGAGCAATGGGTAAAGCAAGAAAGAGAAAACTCTGAGTTCAGGAAATAGGTGATCTAAGACTTGAGAGAGGTCATGAGAAATTTCCAGTTGATGATGATGAAAAGTAATCTTAGGATGACAGCTAGATAGCAGGCCTAGACTAATCATGTACAAATTAGAAAAGAAAGACAGCAATCTCCAGGAAGGATATTTTAATAAAAATTAACTACAATGAAAGAAAACTAAAAGAGTATTTGATTTGTTTTAATATATTGGAAAGAGGTGTATTTTTCTGTGAGACTTTAAGCCTGAATTAGAGAGAAGTAAGAGAAAACTAAGGAGATCAATGGGAGATGAGGCACTTAAAAGGCAAGGAAAACTAAAAGTTATTTAAAGGAAGGGAATTTATGCCTCCTCCTCATATTCTACCAATAAATAATACAAATCTCAAGTTTTCAATGTGACATAACTATATTGGAATGGTAGGAAACATCAAAGGCAAAATTACTGCATTCAGGTTTCTAAAAATAACTGAGGGGACTTCTGGTTTCCAGTCCAGCCTGTAAGAACCTCGGAAGTAGCCACTCCATCCTAACAAGTGAAAAACCAAACAAACCAAAAAATCAACATTTCTTCTTAGATCCGTCAGACAAATGAGGCCTTAGGGCCAACTGCTGCTTCCAAAATTGGAGAGACTGCTAGGCAGATACAGAGACTCACAAATTACCAGAGCAGAAATCCACAAAGTGACATAACCACAGGAATAACTGCCAGGGCAGGGAAACCTGCACTGTAACTGAGAATTGCCAGAGGCTCAGCATGGATAAGTCTGAGAGACAAAAACTACAGTAGGACTCATCACTGATGGTGGGAGGATGACATACATTCATGACTTTTACTTCCTGGAGTTCTGCCAGGTTCTCACAGGGAATATCACTTAAAAATTTTTTTGCTTGTACTTCTGACAGGGGGGAGGGAAAAGGAACCATTCTGAAACAAATCAGAACATTCTGTTCTTAACAAGGTCAGCCCTCTGGAGAAAATAGTTACTCCAGGGCCTAGCCTGCAGTGGTTTTGTCAGAGCCTAACTAATCTGGGGGAAGGGAAATACTTAGCTCCAGCCCCCTCTAGCCATGTCATCCCACTGACAGGGAGTGGGGGTAGGGCAGGACTGAGAAACACATGTGAAGGTCACAGTCAAGAGGCACAGGTTCACTAAAAGACAGAGACTTAATCATAAGATTACAGAATGGTCCTCTTGCCTACATACCATACCGTCACATTACTAAAGGATTATTTATAGTAGCTATTTTTAACCAGTATATTATATCTGGCTTTCAAGAAAATTACAAGGCATACTAAAAGGTAAAAATAAATAAATAAATAAAATAAACCCCCCACATTTTGAAGAGAAAGAGCAAGCATCAAAACCATACTCAGATATAGCAGGGATGTTCAAATTATCAGACCAGGAATTTAAAACAGCTATGATTAATACACTAAGGGCTCTAATAGATAAGGAGACAGCATGCAAGAATAGATGCTAATATTAGCAAAGAGCTGGTAATTCTAAGAAAGAACCAAAAAGAAATAAAAAACACTGTAACTGAAATAAGAAATGTTTTTGATGGACTTATTATTAGACTGGATGTGGCTGAGGAAAGAATCTCTGAACTTGAAGCTATTTTAATAGAAACCTTCAAAAGGAAAAAGCAAACAGGAAAAAAGAATGGGGAAATAAAAAGAAGGCACAGAATATCTAACGACTGTGGGGCAACTACATAAGCGTATGCATATGGGAATGCCAGAAGAAGAAGAAAGAGAGAAAGACAGAAGAAATATTTGAAGCAATAATAACTGAGAATTTCCCCAAAATTAATGTCACATACCAAATCATAGGTCCAGGAAGCTCAGAGAACACCAAGCAAGATGAATGCCCCCCTCCCACCCTCCACAAGCCAACATCTGGGCATCATTTTCAAACTACAGAAAAGCAAAAATAAAGAAAAAGTCCTATAAGAAGTTGGGGGGAAACTTACCTGTAAAGGAACAAAGATAAGAATTATATCTGACTTGTCCTCAGAAACCATGCAAGCAAAAAGAGTGTAAAGTGAAATATTTAAAATGCTGAGAGGGAAACAAAACAAAACAAACAAAACAACAACTTATAATTCCATGCCCTGTGCAATTATCCTTCAAAAGTGAAGGAGAAATAAAGACATGCTCAGACAAACAAAAATTAAGGGAATTTGTTGCCAGTAGATCTTCCTTTCAAGAAATGTTAAAAGTAATTCTTTGGAGAGAAGGAAAATCATATAGGTCAGAAACTCAGATCTACATAAAGAAAGGAAAGCACTGGAGAAGGAATAAATGAAGGTAAAATAAATACTTTTACTTGTCTTATTCTTAATTGATCTAACATATAACAATTCAAAATAATAATGTTTCTGATTACATATGCTCATATATATGTGATAGATGCACAGATAGAATAGGTATACTTATGTATAAGTGAAATGAATGACAGCAATAATACAAAGGATGGGAGGAAGGTTTTAGTATTATTTCGTTATTATAAAGTACTTACACTATCTATGAAGTGGTATAATGTTATTTGAAAGTGGACTTGGATTAATTGTACATATATATTGTAAACTCAAGAGCAACGCCTAAAAATAAAACAGTAACTAATATGCTAAGAAAGGAGAGAAAACTGAACTATAAAATACTCAGTTAACCACAAAAGACACAAAAAAAGTAGAAGACAAAAATAGAAACAAAGAAAAAGGACAACACAGGCAAAACAACAAATAAACATAGTACATCAATAATCACTTTAAATGTTAATGGCCAAAATGTACCAATTAAAAGACAGAGATTGTCAGAGTAGATTGCTGTGTGGCTAATTAGGGCCTTTTAAATTGGAATGTAAAACAGGAATGACCATACCCTAATAGCATGACACCTACTACTTTAAAAAACATTATAAAAGCTAACATTCAGTAATCCATGAAGTGCCAATTTCCTGATGGAAATATCTGACTCACAAATGATTTTTACAGCAGTGTGTGTTTCCACAGGAAATGATAAAGTAGACTTAGGTATGATCTACTTACTTTCCCTGGTTTCATCTAATAATAGAATCAAATTAGAGCAAAGAGTGTAAATCAGAGATCCTTGGGCTCAATTACTGGTTTTATACTTAATAATTAAATCATCTTGGAAAGCAGCAAGTTATTTACCTTCTCTGAACAGTATTTTCTAACTTACTCTAAGATGAAGTCATAATTGTAATTTATCTCCAAAGATTTTTAAAGTTATTAAAAGGAGAAATAGGTTTTGTACATTATTTAAGACATTACTTAGCACTTGCTAATTGCTCAAGGAAAAGATAGTTTCTTTACTCCAAATCACATTGTATTTTTATATAATAAATTATCCTTGAAACAGAAAAAAATTATAGACCTCATATGTATACACAGTTGACCCTCGAACCACTCAGGTGTTGGGGTGCAACCCTTGGCACAAATGAAAATTTGCATATAGTTTATAATCAGCACTCCATATATGTGATTCCTCTGTATCTTTAGATTCAACCAGTCTCAGATCTTGTAGTCTGTAGTATTCACTACTTAAAAAATTCAATGTGTAAGTGGACCCATGCAGTTCAAACCCATGTTTTTCAAGGGACAACTATACATATTTTTTCTGTTTTAATTAAAGAGGAAAGCTTATTATTTAAACAGCATTTATAAATATTTGTAAATATTCAACAGAACCAGGAGGGTCTATAGGGCATGTAGTAATACAGTGATAGTTCTCAACAAAACTATTTATAGAAGAAACATCTGAAAACAGTTTGTGAGGGACTTAAAAAAACTTGCCTAACACTTTCTTGTGCAGAGTATACACTCATTAAATATTTATTGAACTGATCTGACATTTTAAGAATTAGCAAAATATTGTAGGAGATTATATATAAAAGAAAGTGTATCAATTTCCTTTCCATTCATTCAATCAACAAATATTGATAGCCTGACACTGTGTGAATTGCTATGATACAAACATGAATATGATCCATACTCTGGTCTCAAGGAACTCTCAGGCAAGCAAGTGTTTGCAACATTAAATAAAATATAGCAGACCAATTTTCTTATTGGTCAGTGAAGATAAGCATGTTTACTTAGAAGGCTGATATGTCAAATGTTTGTATTGTACTTGTATTAATAGAAAAAACAAACAAAAACAAATCAGCACGCTATTAGAAGCAATTTCCTGAGAAAAGCAACTTTTAATATAAATAATAATGCTGTGATTGATTAAAAGTAATGTTTTGCAACCTGTATCTATAGTACTGTATTGATTTTCGATACGCACAAACAAGACCAAGAAGCATATCAAGACACTCAAACACCTTCTGAATCATTTTGGATTGATCAGATGTAACAGAGTTCATGATTAATTGAGAGGCATACCAAAAGTGTGTTGTACTTTAGTGTTGGATCTGCACTGGAGGGAAGTAAGAATCACAGTGAGTGGGACCTGTAATGTCAGTGTATCAAACCCTTAACTTCCCACTCCTACCACCTCCATGCCTTGTTTAAAACCCTTCAGGCATTCTTGCTATATTTAAAATAAGAGTACGGGGACTCTTCCTAGGAAGATTTACATTGTCCTGTCTGATCTGGCCCCAATCTCTCTAGCCTCACCTACTACCTACTAACCTTCTTGACCTCACTCTTGTTATCTTTCTTCTCCATCTCAAATGATAGATTTTAGTCCCATTTCCTGCCATAATACCTTTTGCTACAGGACCTGCTTCTAAACTCAGTTTTTTCTGACTAAAATGCCCTTTTCCCATTCTTCTTTTCATATTACTCCTTGTTATCATACTAAATGCCATCTGGACCTTCTATTATAGTCATGGTACATATTTTGGCTTTAGGTCTTTACATATTCTTTGTATTCTGTCTAAATACTCTCTATCCACCCCATATTACTTTTCTTCTAGATGTCTCTATTCATCCCTATCAGCCATCCCCTATTCAAAGAAGTCTTCCCTGACCTCCTGAATTAAATCAAATCCCTATTATATGCTCTGATTCCAGGTACCTTTCTTTCATTGCATTTATCATTGCAATAAATATTTTTATTTCTCTGACTTTTTGAATGTGTGACTCTTCCACTGGAATATTAAGTCCTTGAAAAAAGACAATCCGTCTGCTTTTGCTTACTAGGTTAACTATTCAAGATGATTTTGTAAACTAAACAAATGTCTAGCCATTTCAGTATACTACACAAATATACATATAAGATTAAAGTCTTTGGCATGATATAGCTGTTTATATTTAATTTCCTAATTTTTGGTATAATTTCCATTTTGTAATCTTTTGGGGAAGCAATTTCCACCTTATGTCAGAATTAGAGGAAAGATAAGCCATTTTAATATATTTATAACATTTGCAAAAATGCTTTACTTATTATTATATTTCAAATATATATATATATATATATATACATGCCTACAAACTGAAAACAAAAAGCAAGTTTTGTATGTGTGTGTTTAGTTTGCTTGTTTGTTTTGCCTACACAAGTGGAGAAAACATTCTGGACCCCCACTTAACTACAACTCCCAACAAACATGCACACCACACTTGCCTCTTGTATATATTCTGTCATATATGTATATATATGTGTTTTTTCATTCTCACAGCATGCTAAGTTTTTATTCACTCCGTGCTATTTTATTTAATTGTTGTGAGCCTTTAGCAGATAATCATGAGCTCTTAAAAAGAGTACTTAAAAAAAATTGTAAAGAAGAGCACAAAGTTCTTATACTGTATCTGTTTGGAAAGAACATGCATAATATTTTTATATCATTAAGTGACTTAAAATATCTTTGAATAGGGCTTATCTAATCTACATATTTGTCTTTATTTTAATATTGAGATATAGGATTTATTTATATTTATTTCCAAAAATATTTAAATAAGATTTACTCTTAGTTTTTTTTCCTGAGGGTCACTACAGTTTAGCTCTGTTCCCTAAGATCTACTTTTTTGATTACTGACATTTCTTGCCAGTAGTCCAAAAAATCCCAATTAACTACAATCATAAAATGTAACTGTTAGTACATTTAACTGTTAGTACATAAAATGTAACTGTTACTACATTTTAGTCAGTGCTACTTAGGACAAAGGCAGTTTCTCATTATTAAGTCAATTATAAACTCTCCAATTCAGTTTTCCTTTTGTTTGTTTGTTTGTTTGTTTTGGCCTGGTTGCCAATTGTGTTAGAGATCTCCATTAATTTTTGCTTATCCCCTCATTTCTCAGAGGAACTGTTTTGCAAATGGCTCTACCTCCTTCATGCTAAATGACCTCACCTTCTGGAAGACTCATTGCCTCCAGATGAAAACTTGAATATCTGAAATAAGCGATGATGGGATCTAGATTACATTGATGGGAAAAGGACTGCACTGAAAGTCAGTAAAGTTCTGCTGTTCATGTTTTTGAAGCTCTTTTGTTTCCATCCTTCCTGAAAGTGTTATTCAACTATTCTTATAGTTCCATAAAAATTGTATTGTTTTTATTGTGGTAAAATACACATAACATAAAATTTATTATTTTAACCATTTTTTTTGTTAAACAGTTCAGTGACATTAAGTACGTTCCTATTGTTATAAAACCATCATGATTATCCCTCTCCAGAATTTGTTCATCTTCCCAAACTAAAACTCTGTACCCATTAAACAATAATTCTCCATATCCTTTTCCCTTAGCCCACATCACTGTCATAGATTAACCCTTTAAAGCTTTTTGGCTACTGAGGTTTTACACCAAATAATGATGTAAAAAGTCTACCCAATTATAAACAAGAATTCCTTGGCAGATTAACAAATGACATATTTCAAAAGTGAGTTTTCAGGGACTGAATGAGAAGCAAAACCCGTATTTATATAAGAATGCTTAGCTATCCTCTGTCCATAATACATACCCAGACTTGCTGGAGTCATCTTACTACATTAAGGTGATAAATCACATTGGGGTCGGTTTGCCTCCAAACATGCCAGGTCAGAATATATAAGTGGGCTTGAAAATCAATCTCTGCCCAAGAGTTAACACCATTCTCTGTAAAGGAGAATGTGAGAAAAGTTAACTGTTACAGATTTATAAGAATTCCTCTTAACAGAAAAGTCTTGGGTCATCAGATAGCAAAGATTGGCTGAAGTGTAGCTTATCATGGCAAGGGGCTCACAGACATTTTGATATGGCCACTTGGATCTTGGGGAACTAAAGCTGTTTCAAGGAGTTGATTAGCTTGTTCAAGGAAAACAAAGCTAACCTGTAGTCAACAGTTCATCCATCTTGGCTTAGCTTAATATAATACTACATGTTATTATTCAGAACAAGTAATAAGTGTCACTTGAAAATTAAAATGATAGTCAATAGCTAAGCTATTTATATATATATATTTATATATAAGCTATATATAAATAGCTTATATATATATATAGACTATTTATATATATGTATGCCTAAAAGCAATATGATGATATTCATGAGAGTATATAGTACAATGGTTAAGAGTAAAGGTTCAGGAGCCATTCAGATAAAGTTTCCATTTTCCAGTTTTCTCAACTCAATCTCTGTGAAACCCCATGAGAGCTTCTTCACCTCCCTAAAATTGTTTCCTTGATTGAATAAAGTCCAGCTGATAAAATTGTAGAAGGATTAAATGAAATTAAGAATGAAAAGGAATTAGCACAATGCTTAGCAGTGGTAGTCAGATAATGGCCCCCAAAGACAACTATGTCCTAATTGCTGAAACCTGTGAATGTTACCTTGCGTGGCAAAAGGAACTTTACAAATGTGATTAAATCAAGGTTCTTGAAATGGAGAGATTATTCTGGATTATGTTGATCGGCCCAATGTAATGACAAAGGTGCTGAGGAGAGGAATGGACAAGGGTCACGGTCAGACAAGAAGGGTCAGGATGGAAGCAGAGGTTGAAGTAACATAGGGCCATTAGCCATACAGTGAGGCAACCTCTGGAAGCTAGGAAAGGCAAGGGTTCTCCCCTAGAATCTCCAGAAGAAAAACAGCTGTACTGACCTATTTTAAACTTCTGACATACAGAACTATAAAATAATAAATTTGTGCTGTTTTAAGCCATTAAGTTTGTGAGGAAACTTAAAAACTTGAAAGGTTGAGGAGGAGACCTTTCAACTCAGACAGCAATAGGAAACAAACACACCAGCACTTAATTTTTCTATAATAAATATCAGCTGATACTATTATTGAAAAATAATTTTAAAAAAACATGGTCAGTGCTATATAAGGGGTGTATTTTTTTTAGGGGAAGGAGTTATTTTTATTATTTTTTTAAAATTATTTTTTATTTTATTTTATTTTATTTTATTTTATTTTATGTGAGGAAACTTAAAAACTTGAAAGGTTGAGGAGGAGACCTTTCAACTCAGACAGCAATAGGAAACAAACACACCAGCACTTAATTTTTCTATAATAAATATCAGCTGATACTATTATTGAAAAATAATTTTAAAAAAACATGGTCAGTGCTATATAAGGGGTGTATTTTTTTTAGGGGAAGGAGTTATTTTTATTATTTTTTTAAAATTATTTTTTATTTTATTTTATTTTATTTTATTTTATTTTATTTTTTTGCGGTACGTGGGCCTCTCACTGTTGTGGCCTCTCCCGTTGCAGAGCACAGGCTCCAGACGCGCAGGCTCAGCGGCCATGGCCCACGGGCCCAGCCGCTCTGCGGCATGTGGGATCTTCCCGGACCGGGGCACGAATCCGCATCCCCTGCATCGGCAGGTGGACTCTCAACCACTGCGCCACCAGGGAAGCCCATATTTTTATTTTTAACTATAATTATATTACACAAAACCCTGCATGTTATAAAATATTTGAAAAATATAAAATTATATATAATGAAAATTAAAACTGTTCTTTCCATTCAGGACCCATGGCCTCCATTCCAGAAATAAAGCTTTATTAACATATTCCTGTATGTTCCTTCAAAACGTTTTAATATAAAATACTTAGAGCCATTTTTTCCAATTTATGGCTTTATTTTTTAAATTAAAAATATGTTAATCTGGGCTTCCCTGGTGGCGCAGTGGTTGCGCGTCCGCCTGCCGATGCAGGGGAACCGGGTTCGCGCCCGGGTCTGGGAGGATCCCACATGCCGCGGAGCGGCTGGGCCCGTGAGCCATGGCCGCTGAGCCTGCGCGTCCGGAGCCTGTGCTCCGCAACGGGAGAGGCCACAACAGAGAGAGGCCCGCATACCACACACACACAAAAAAAAAAAAAAAAAAAAAATGTTAATCTTTTTTTATGGAAGTATAGTTAATTTACAGTGTTGTGCCACTCTCTGCTGTATATCAAAGTGACTCAGTTTTACACATACATACATTTTTTAAAATATTCTTTTCCATTATGGTATATCCTAGGAGACTGAGTATAGTTCCCTGTGTTATACAGTAGAACCTTGTTGTTTATCCATTCTAAATGTAATAGTTTGCCTCTACCAACCCCAAATTCCCAGTCCATCCCTCTCCCTCCCCACCTCTCCCTTGGCAACCACAAGTCTGATCTCTATGTCTGTGAGTTTGTTTCTGTTTTGTATATAGATAGGTTCATTTGTGCCATATTTTTTTTGCAGGTATGGAATCCAGGCCCTCAGCAGTGAACACACAGAGTCATAACCACTGGACCGCCAGGGAATTCCCAAGAGACTTATTTTTATTTTTTTATTTTTTTTTGGTGGTACGCGGGCCTCTCACTGTTACGGCCTCTCCCGTTGCAGAGCACAGGCTCCGGGTGCGCAGGCTCAGCGGCCATGGCTCACGGGCCCAGCCGCTCTGCGGCATGTGGGATCTTCCCGGACCGGGGCACGAGCCCGTGTCCCCTGCATTGGCAGAAGGACTCTCAACCACTGCGCCACCAGGGAAGCCCTTGTGCCATATTTTAGATTCCACATATGTGATATCATATGGCTTTTAGATTTTTTTAATATAAATTTGTCTATTTCTCTCTTGCTATTTTGTCTACTATTGCTACTTACGTTTTGAGCCTGTTACTATTTTACACATTTGGGATTTCTAAACCTTTAATGATATATTGACCCTTTATCGTTGTGAAATGACTTTTAACAAATCTTTGTTAATACTCTATTATAGAGTTACAATAAAGTAATTGTGGAGTTAAACTTGTCTGAAATTATTAAAACCACTCAAACTTTGTTATAGTTTGTGTTTACAAAATACATCTTTTTCCATATTATTACTTTTAACTTTTCTATTCCTTTATGTTTAATGTGTATCTCTTATAAACAGCATGTGGTTGGGTCATTCTTTGTTTAACCACTATGGCAATCTTTGTCTTTTAATTAGATATTTTGTTCTTTTACATTTAACATAATCATTGACATAGCTTTATGTCCACTAACTTACGATTTATCTTTTGTTTGTTTCTTTTTTTCTTTCCTCCTTTCCTGTATTCATTTGGGTTGAGTACATTTTATTATTCCATTTTATCTTTTCCTTTGTTTTTTTCATTCTGTCCGTCCATGCTTTTTGTGGTTTCTATATGAATTACAATGTGCATCTTCTATTTAAAATAGTAGCCTGTCTTGAAGGCTATTTTATGCACAATTTAAGAAACTTATATTGGTATACTTCAATTTTCCTTCTAGTCCTTTATGCAATTGTTATACATTTCATTCCTTCCTCCTGCCAATCCCTCTACCTATCTATCTACCTACCTATCATCTATCAATTCTGGCTCACAGATTATCATTATTTTACACAATCGATTATCTTTTGGAGAAATTAAAAAATTGATTTTAAAAAGACTTTCATACTTGCCACATGTTTACCATATTCAGCCACCCCCTTTTTAATATAGACTCTAATTTCCATCTGGTATCATTATCAATTAGCTTAATTAACCTGCTCCAACATTTCATATAGTGCACATCTGCTAGTGGTAAATTCTCTGAGCTTTTATTCATGAGAAAGTATCTTTATGTTGCCTTTGTTTTTGGATGATATTTGAAAGACACATTTCTGGACTTTTAATTATGTTTTAATTTTTTTTCATTCTTTAGCCTTGATGATGTTATTTAATTGGTTTTTTTTTTATGAAAGGTATGAGGCCTAGTTATCATTGTTCCCCAAGTAGGCAGTATGTTTTTCCCTTCTGTCTGCTTTTAAAATAGTCTTTATATTTGGCTTTCAGCAGTTTGACTCTATTGTGTATATGTGTGGCTTTTTTTTTTAAACTTTATCTTGCTTGGGGTTTGTTGTGATTCTTTAATGTACAGGTTGATGTTCTTTTTCTCAAATTCAAAAAAATGCTCAGCCACTATTTATTTATTTGCCCCATATAATTTCCTTCCCTTTCTGGGATTCTAATGACACCTATATTAGACTGCTTGATATTGTCCCACAGGTCACTGACTGTCTCTTAAATTTTTAAAAATTTATTTTCTGTGTGTATTGGTTTCAATGATTTCTATTCTCCTATCTTCCAGATGACTTATAATATATTTTACAATATCCTGTCTTCAGTTCATCCAGTGCTTGCTTTTTTTTGTTCATTTTGGATATATTATAGTTTTCAGTTTTGGAATTTTTATTTAGTGCTTTTTTTTCATAGTTACCATTTCTCTACTGAGATTTTCCTTCTATTCAATTATTATATTTAAAGTTTTCTCTACATCTTCATTTATAATAGCAATCTAAGATACTGAAGCAATTAATTCTGATCTGTCATCTCTGTGTTTGTTTCTAATGATTTTTTTTTTTTTTTTTGCAGTACGCGGGTCTCTCACTGTTGTGGCCTTTCCCATTGCGGAGCACAGGCTCCGGACACGCAGGCTCAGCGGCCATGGCTCACGGGCCTAGCTGCTCCGCGGCATGTGGGATCTTCCCGGACTGGGGCACGAACCCACGTCCCCTGCATCAGCAGGCGGACTCTCAACCACTGTGCCACCAGGGAAGCCCCTCTAATGATTTTTTTCTTTTTTAGTTTTGAATCACATTTTCCTGTTTCTTCAGATATCTAGTATTTACTATAGGTTGTACATTGTGAATACTGTATTGTTGAAAATCTGATTTTTTTGTGTTCCTTTAATGTACTGAGTGTTGTTCTGGCAAGCAGTCTACTGATACATCATCATGATAATCTCCATTCTTTGTTTTTCGGCTTTTTAAAATGTGGTTCTAGAATGAGTAACCTTTATTCTAGAATGAGTAACCTTTATTCTAGGATAATAGGAACCCTCCGGCAAAAGCTCTTCTGGATTGTGTGTTTTTTCTGAATTCTCAAAGAAATGATTGGGGTGTTCAGATGAAATGTGGTTTGAAATACCTGATGTGTTCTCCAGCTGTTCTTTCCTTTTTTTTTTCTTTTTCAGGGCAGAACTTTGCAGAATATTACCCAGGGCAGGTGCAGAACAGCTCAGTCTTTGGCAAAAGACATAATTAGAACCCCTAGGCAAAGTCCTGGAGCTTTTTGTTTCTGTAGCCTGCAAGACCAATTCCAACCACCTTATCATTGTCAAACTGTTGTCTCTGCCTCTTCATTAAGGAGAGGTCACCGTACTTTACTTGGACTTCACCTTCCTATCCTGTCCCACGATCAGGGAAGATACTCCAGCACAAAACTGACACTATTGTGAAGTTTGTCCTGTGTTTCTCACAGTTCTCACATATGTATATGTATATACATGATATATTGATTGTACATATCAATATTAATATATATAGTCAATTTCCATTATCCTCTTAGGAAATTATTATTCTTTCTTCTCTGAAACACACTATGCAAATTTGGTAGTTTAAAAAGAAATGATTATATTTCCTATAAGAATAAGACAGAAGATAAGAGAATAACAAAAAATTTAAAAAAAAACCTTCACAATGAAACAAGCTTAGTTTCTTCTTAGCTGCTCTTTTATGAATAATGATTAAATATGAAATAAAAAATAATAATAGTATTTTACATGCTTATGCTAATCCTGATACACTGGCCATTGTCAATGTACTGTTGGTTGTTTTTATATTTCCAAGCTACAGATGCATTCTGTTTTCAACTATTTGCCAAAAGCATAAATAGTTGAGCTTTAAAATGACACCTAGCTACATCTCTATTTGTCTGAATAAATGCCTGTATGTGATATGTTTATAACTGTTGCAATACGCCTTTTCTTCACCCTGACAGTTCTGTAGAGATATAGTATAACACTGTATGGAATTCAAAGCATGTTCAACATTTTGGGCTAAGGCATTGCTGCTTCAAAATGTTTACAATTTGATCCTCTCCGTACCTACTAAATCTACTATATAACAAACATTACATGTTGCACTGAACTGTATGATTGAATTAAAAGTAAACACAAAGTTTTCTTAAGTGGGCTCCAACATAAATGTATTTGTATCATCTAAGTAAAATGCTGTGACTAAAGGGCCAAAAACTGTTTATATTAATAAGTAAAATACAACATAGATACATACAAATACATTATCCAGAGTTGGAACCAAACCAATAATTATACAATAGATTGTTCTTTATAAAAACTCTTTTTAAAATATAGAAGAGAGAGAGACAAATAATAATAATTAAAAATAAAAATGCCTATTAGTTTCCTGATTTGGAAACATATACAATATATACATATTTCTCTTTATTTAGAGAAGATAAAAAATAATTAATGTGGTCCTTGCAAACCTTCTCTAGAGGCACTTGTTTAAGTAGTGGGGATTTCACCTATTTCTAAAATCTAGTCCAGGATCTTCCTATTTACTAGAGGCTGAAATTTAAACTAGCCTGAGGAAATCTGCCAAAAATCATACCAGAAAACGAATCATATTTCCCAGGTGAAAATACTTCATAATTCTCTCTTATTTCTCATGCTTATCATTGCTTAATTACAATAGAAATCTTATTATTATCAAACACTTTGATTAATTACAAGTAAACAGTAGAATAAGACAAAACCATGAACAATCGTATATGCATGTATTAGGCATTTGTTTTGACATAAACCATGTAAATGTACATTACAGTTTTTTTTTTCTTCAGTTTATAGCTAAGGCTTTTCCTTTTGGCAAAACTCTGCTGATTAGAGTTCCATACAGTCTCTAGCAACTAAAAACATACATTGTAAATATACTATAGCTTCCAATTTCTTTTCATTTTAGGTGGAAGAAAAATTTAATCAGAAAGTCCTAAGTGCATCTATTTCCTAAACATTCACTGTTTTTAAGTCATTTTCACATAATGTAATATTAATAATTTTAGCAATTAAGTTTTAAGTTTTTCTAAATATTTGACCAAAATTTCATAGAAACAAAACCATACTTCTTTTGTACTCATATTTTCTTAGTTTAAGTATATTCATGAAAGTACAAAATTACCATAACCAGACTGTCTTGGAAAAACAAATTTGTGATCACACTCATTTGAGTCTTGGTAGGCATATAACCCAAGTGACGGAGCAGAAATGTACACTCTTGCCAGACACTAGCCTCCTAACCACAAGTGTTCAGCCTCCTATAGATATAAGGATATATAATTGCTATATTTTGCTGAAGGAATGAAGGTGCTGATTAAGTTGGAGAGTCGTTTATGTGGAGGTGTGTTAAAAGAGTTTTTTTTAAAACACATTTAATGTCATTTATCCCGTTAATTGTAAGCTTTATAAGGGTAGATATCTTGTCTGTCTTGTTTACCACTGCATCTCCAGTGTGTAGCATTGTGCCTTGTAACTAGCAAAAAATCAGTATAGGTGTAATGAAGAAAAGCCATGATCAAGCAAGTCATTTATACAACACATCTACACACAGAATGTAGACAACATACAAAATACCCAACATCACAGGAAGTCAAATAACCATTTAAAAAACTATCCAACTATTAAGTTGACAATATAGAAAATAACAATAACTGAAACAAGAATGATGGAATAAGCACTCTCGTACATTGTTGGAAGAAGCACAGATTGATAGGTTGATTCAGAGGAAACGATTTTACAGTTTGTGCTTAAAAGCCTCAAAAACATTAATATATTCTAAATTCTTCAGAGACATATATGAAGATTTAGGTATAGAGATATTTTTTACAGATATAGTCATGTCTGTAAAAAAATTACAAATTGCCTAAATATCTAACAGATTAAGTAATGTGACATATACATGATGAAATATTATGCAAGCAGTTAAATCATGTATTTTTAACTATTTAATGTAATGGAATTACTTAATGGAAATGGAAAACTGTATATTTAGAAAATCATGTTTATTATAAAACACACACACATGGAAGAAACAACAAAATAGAAAGAACTTATCTATTTGGGGGGTGATAAGGTCTTTGGAAATTTTTGTTTTCTTTTTTATTCTTACTTTTATTTCATATTTTTTTCTGTAATAAGCATACTGTTTACAAATCAGGACAAAGATTACCTTAAAAGCCTTTTCATTTTAATTCCTGTATCAATTTTTCGTTCTTTCAAACTATCATCAGAAAACGAATTTTGATTACTATATTTACTTTACACATTAAAATGCTAGACTAGCATGACTTTTGCTTATATTCATGGGTGTCACATTTGATAAAATGTTAGCAGTAAAAAGAACATTAGAGATGCCCTAATTAAACCTCCATCTTTAGCAGTAAGTGTTCATGCACTATTTCCACATTAAGTTTTCCATGAAAGTGTTTTTCAAAATTGGCACGTACTTGTACTTGTCTGGGAAACAAGAACTAGAATGTAGAAAATAATACAACTAATGGGCCAAAATTCTTTACTCTAACAAGCATTTACATTTTAAAATGTGGCAGTAAACTGAATATTTATTAGGCATGAATACCTTACAAATTGACTAGTCATGACAGTTTGACAATAGTTTCCAAGTGGAAAATGATTTTATCCAGAGGAAGTTAAATTACAGAAAAATAAAATAAATAAGAACTTTTTCCACTGGATTATTAAAGTTTTCTTTGCTTTATTATTTTTTTATTTGAGGTATTCCTTGTTAAGGCACTTGTTTTCCTGGGTTCATACCTAATCTATATTTCATAGCCTTCTCTGCATGTACATTGAGAACATATGACTAGAAAATGACAAGTAAGTTTCCAGGCCCACCTATAAACACTCTGTAGCAACTTCTCCATTATCTTTTTGTCTCCTTAAAAGGAATCATTGTAGGACATGTTTAAATATAATGGGGTTACTAGATTCAAGGATGCTGAATCTCTAAATCATTTTTGTATAAGAACTTCTCAGGAAACCTGTGCAATCAGGAACACTGGACTTTGGACTTTGCATGAGTGAGAGTAACACAAAAGGACTGAGATTACTTACTGCAGCAGCTAGCATTAATTACACCAACCAATATAAAAACCCGTACCTTGAAGTGAGATGCTGATATAACAAAAATTAGAATATGTGACATTAGCTTCGGAGTAGACAGATCTATTCAGTAATAGAATAAAGCAAGTTGGTTAACTGGTGATTACAATGAAAAGGCATTTAAAAACTGTCACTTATGGTAGTTTGGAAGGCAGTCCAAATCTTACTGAGCTTGTAGATCTAGAGATGTTTGGAAAACATAGCTGTTAGTATTATTATTATTGATGGCTTCAGCAAAGTATTACAAGAAAGATATAAACAGAAAATAATTGGCAGGTTTAAAGTAGAATTGAAAGGGAACAGAAAAGTTTAGAAAAAGAAGTAAGAGATGGTATTTGAAGGGCTTTGAAGAACCAAGATCCAGTGATATTTCTCAGCTGCACAGTGTCTCAGATTTGTGCCAAAGATCAAATGAAGGACATATTCTGTCAATTCAAGCTTGACAGGCTCAAGATTATCTGACTTTAAGTTGAGACAGAGAGAAGGATGATATCAAGGTAGTAAAGAAATGGAACGTATTTGAGAACAAAGTCTGGAAGTTTCGGCTTCTTTTACATGAAACTGACTGGAAGCAAATAGTTTTTAAAATAATTATATTGCCAAATAGCCACAAGTCCATATTAAAAAGTCTTTGACTCTGCAATGCTTAAAACAACTTTTAGACACTCATATTTCCATGAGCATGAGGTGGGTTCTGTATGCTGGGCAGCTAAGAAAGATACATTCTTCAATACCCACTTCAGCTATGCCCCAAAGGGTAAGACGAAACACCTTCACTGAATTTAGTTTTCTTAACACGGGAGTTCTTCCGAGGGAAGATAATCAGGGCTAATTGACTATCCTTCTTTTTTCTCCAGGAAGTGGGACTTTACAATATCTGCCTAGTTGTATTCCATAAATAACTTCTGTGTACCTTTTATTCTCCCATTTTCCAGATGAGAGTTGTTGAGATAATTTTGTCTCTGTCTGTTAGTAGGTGTACATGGAGGATCAGGGTGCAGAAAACATGATTTTTTAATTTTCAGATTTCAGAACCACATTTGTGGTTCTATACATGGACATGATGAAGACAACTGTCATCATTCAAAGATCACAGAACATAAACCAGATGCTGTGACTAGATAAGATTTGGGGTTATTCATTTGGGGAAGTTGAGAATATGGAAGACAGTGTAAAAGGAATATTTGTTGATCAGAAGGGTAGACTGTTAAAAAAAGATACTGCTATAAAATTATCAAACTGTTTCCATTTTATCCTGGATGCATAGCTAAAGCTACATTTTTCAGTCTGCATTTCAATTAGTTTGAGATCTTATGACTAACTTTGGTCCATAAAATCTCCTCCTTGATCCTCACACTTACTTCTTTAAGATGAAGATGGAGGCATTAAAAGATGGTAGGAACCTGTTTATAGGCAAACCACTCGGGAAGGGATGAGCAATAGATAAACTTTAATTGGATTAAGCCACTGGTACTTCTGGATTATTGTTATTGTTTTGTTGTTGTTGCATAAGTTAGCATTAATGACCCTGACTATAGAAACACTTCTTATTAAGAACAATTTCATCTTATAACAAAATTAAAATATTATTTTTAAGAAAAAAATATAGTTATTTTAGATATACAAATATAACAATATAAATATTAAATATTTATATAGGATATATAAATGTAACAATTATTTTAACTTACTACAAAGAGGTTGAACCTTGGTAATTTTTTTTTTTTGGAAAGACATCAACATTCATAATTATTGTGTCTATTATTTCAAAAAAAACAAAAACAACAACAACTACTGCTCCTGTTTCAGCAAAGACATCAGGAGAGCTAGTCCATTTGGCAAACACTGATATTCACTGGGGCCTAATTTTCCCCGAAATTCAAGGAACACACAATAACACGTGGATTTTGGACATGAGATTATAGGTGACTGTCTAGAAATAATTAATGATAACTTTGGAAGAAGCTGTCATCAGTACATATGATGTCTTTAAATTAATAACAGTTTATATTGCTCATATTTTTTTTCCCCAAAGACTGCTGTTCCATTCTATTTGACCTTAATTGGTATAATTGATAACAGAGCTTGGAGTGTGATTTTAATCATGTAGGTACAGCCTTCCTGACAGAAGAAAATAAAATAGCTGCTGTGAATTACCTATTATTACTGGGGAGACAGAAAGGTAAAATAAATGACTGTTATTTTAACCTGAGACTTAGGGACTTCTAGATCATAACTGGCAATTTGTTAATGATTTTAAAGAGTCTGGGCTAATCTCCAAACAATTAATGAAAGCTAACTGGTGTATAATTTAACATAAAGGAAAAGATGAGAAAATTAGTTGGATACAGGTTAGAGATACACGCAAATGATCTAAGAAGAAGAGCATGTTTGAAAATATTCTAAACATTAGTGCGACCCCTAGTAAATAAGATTTTTATGGCAAGCTGTTGAGCTCTTATTATTTGGATATTTAGTTTGAGGTAAAGACTGAAAATGATCTTAGTTATAAATGTGATTACTTCAGTTCTCATGGATTTGAATGGGTTGTTCAAGTGTATGTATGGGAGGTGCCGCAAGGGGTTGGATACTGAAAAGAAAATAAATAGATATCGCTAACTTAATATTTAGTATCATTTAATTATTATGAGATAATGAGCTGGTTATTCTAAAAAGCATTTTGCCTTTCACCTTTATCACCATACTTTGGCCTGTTCATTGCAATTATGGAAACTCAAGAATTCAGGATTTTTACTTTCTTTGGGAATTGAGGAATGTTTACTCTCTCCATTGAGGAATTTTGAATTCTGAATACTGTGGCATTTCCTATTCCTTGTTTCATTGGTTTTTGCTACTTTTTTTTTTTTTTAAATTTGGGAAACCGTCTTACTCTGTAAACCAAATTTTTATAGGTCACTTTTCATTATTTGTAGTTCAGTGCAAAAAAGGGTAAGCAATCCACAACCCGGTACTGTCTCACTTTTCTTCTTTAATTCTTTGGCCCTAACTCCTGGTAACAGCATCTCCCACTGTGTAGTGTTAACTCTACCAAGGTAGACAGAGACCAAGACAAACACTACAGGACCTAGGAGTATACCTGGCATGTGGTACTTCAGAAACTAAAAAAATAAAAATAATTACTATGCAGCCCAACTGTATCTGAGACTCTTCTGGAAGCTCTTTTACTTAGTTAACCAATAGCAAGTCAAATCCCTACTGTAAGTGATATCTTCCTCGGGTCTCCTATGCCACTCCTCCCCTGGCTTTCTCTAATTCAAATCTCATGAAGCTTTATTTGTACTTTCCTATCTTCTTTCCTTTATCATAAGGGGAAAAAAAAAGTGTTGTCCACACTCATTAAAGCTGCTTTTTCTTCCTAAAACCTTGTTTTTATCATTTTCCCATTCCAGAATTTCGCTGCCAAATTTATTCTCTTCCTGTCTGGCACACCCTGTCTCTGCACTCATTCTCCTCTGCTTGCAAATATTCACAGGGTTTGAATATTCTGAAAAACAAAACCAAAGGAGCAAAAGGTATTTAATTTAATTTTATCCTACTGTACTTCCTCCCAATCTGCTTCTCTCCTTTGTGCAATGGTACAAAACCTTTATGTAGAATACTTAGCAACCATGTCCACCGTCATATTATTTCTAGCCCTTCCTTGCTCAACTAAATATACTGACTCCCAAACCCATCACTCTAATGAAATTACCCTCTCAAAGTTTCTAGTGCTTTTCTAATTATAAAATCCCATGGTCATTTCTGTATCCTCATTTTGTAAGACGTACTACTGGATTTGATTTTTTTTTTTTTTTAATCTTCATCTACTTATTGAAACCCACTCTCATGCTATAAGTGTGCCCTATCTTGATTCATTACCTTTGTCTTAACATTTTCTTTTGTCTGTGTCCTCCTTTGCTGGCTCCTTTTTCATCCATTTCACTTTGGTCTCAGAAAACATTGTTTTGCCCTGCTTTGGGCTTCAGTGTCCCCAATTGTTTTCAAAGGGGTTTTGGTGCATCTCCAAGCTCCCTACCTGACCTGGAAAAGATGTGACCCCTGTTCCTGGGAAGCGTAGGGTGGGTGGGCACACAGCCCTGGTGGGGAGGAGTGGGGAATGGAGGGGTGTACAGCCCAATGCTGATCCTAGATTCTGGGTGGGAGCGAGGGCTTCTCCCCTCCTGCTGTGTGTCCTGGCCCAGTTAAATAGCTTTTCTGAAACTTGACACTTGGGGGCAGTGGATACTAGCATCTCTTCTAGCTTAAATCTTGAGACATCAAGAGTCCCCTGGTCTTTGTTCTTACCAGGGATGTGTTGCTGGGGGATGGTGCATTCCTTTGGAGGAGGTGGAAAGTGCAGACCAGAGCAGCAGGTCGCTATGGCTTCTGGGGATTGGGCTTGGTGAGATGTTGACAACTCTTGGCGCCCTCGTGCCCCAGCAGCTTCTGCCTGGAAAGAGCCTGGGCACCTGATGGGGGACCTGGGCGTGCGGACTTCCTTTCATGTCTCCCTGGTCCCAGCTCTGTCCTCTGTGGGGTCAGCCCTGCTGGCCCAAGGCCCAGTGCTAGGCCCCCATCTGCTTCCCTGCTAGACGTACAGCTGCCCCTTTGGTGACAAACTCCTTTGAGCCCCTGGGCTGGGGATGAGGTAATGCAAGGTTGGGGGGCTCCCTGGTGGGGACCCCACAGAACCCACTGTCCGGTGAGCAGGAGGCGGCCCCTGGCTGGTCCTGGCATGCAGGGCAGGATCCGGGCAGGAGTTGTTATGGGCACCACAGCAGGGGGGCCCAGCCAGAACACAGCTTCATAGCTTGGAGGGGTGCAGGGCAGGAAGGCAGCGAGGGCATCAGCCCCTGGTGTCCTGGCCGTGGCTGGGTGGGACATGGGGGGACAGAGTCACAGGGAAGGCTGAGGAAGCCCTGTGGCAGTAGAGCGGGGCCTGATTCCTGGCACAGCTCCCACTGAGTCCCACTGGGGGCGCCTGGCTCAGGGCACCCCAGGCGTCAGTGGGAGCAGAGAACCCAGAGCAACAGTGCAGGGCGGAGAAGCCTCGGGGTAATCTGGCCGCTGCTGCTGGCCGGAGCAAGGGCGGACGGGGGGGCCTCAGCTCTGGCCTTATTGCTCCCCTGGGCCCTCCAGCACCACCCCCCATCACGACTATCACCCTGGCAATGAGCAGGGAGGCCTGGGGAGGGCCAGAGCCAGCCAGGAGACTCAGTTCTTGGCTGTTGGCAGGTGGCCTTGATGGCTTATCAAAGGCAATGGCTCTGCCTGGAACGAGGCCCACATGTCTGGGGCAAAGCGCCTTGGTTCATCTGTTCACTTCCTTCATTCCATGAACCTTGTCTAAGGAAAACCCCACTCCAGCCAGTACTGCCCCCGCCATGCCCACCCAGGGGTCCAGTGAACTTCCAACTCCGGAGAGCTCGGGGCCAGAATCTATGCACCCCAGACACCTGTCGGGTAGGACAGAGAAGGATGGGCTGCTCCTCCCCAGGGTATTGTGACCCTGTGCCTGGAGCCCGAAAGGGACACACAGCCCTGTGATGGCCTGTGGCCACAAGGCCCCCTGCTCTGCCCCCACTTTGGCTGTGGTGACGTGACTGTGCCTCCTTTGTGTGCTAACTTATCCTATTACTACCTCCATATTCCCACTGATTTCCTTTCCTGTCAATTTCCTCAACTTTAAAATACTGGACTGAGAGCAATTTCCTAAGTTATCCCAATCCTGTTCAGAACAAGGATGCTTCCTGAAGTCGGGATGGAGGGGAAACAGGCGCAGTTGGGGAAGGCTTCTGCTCCAGAAGTGAGTGGATGTGAAACAGCCCTGCTCCACAGTGACTGGTTTTGTCCTGCTACAGTTTAAAATTGAGGCATACTTGACATAATAAATGCACAGACTTTAAGTGTGTGGTTTGAGGGATCATGACCAATGTCAATACATGTGTAACCATCCCAATCCCAACCAAGGCAGGGGTGAAGATAAGAGATTTCTATCTTCAGTGTTGTTTTTTTTTTTTTTTTTTTGGCCGCACTGTGCAGCTTGCGGAATCTTAGTTCCCCAACCAGGGATTGAACCCAGGCCCCGGGCAGTGAAAGCGAGGAGTCCTAACCGCTGGACCACCAGGGAATTCCCATATCCTCAGTGATTTTTAAAGAATTTCTGCTGATAGAATGCATGCTCACGGTAGAACACTCGGATTGTGCAGAGAAATCCAGGGCAGGATGTGGCAGGGCCCTCACCATGCAGCTCCCAGATGAAGAGGCTGCCTGCCTGCCTGCCTGGTGGTATCCCACCACCCAGACAACCACTGCTAGCTTTTTGGTGTATTTCCTTCTGTTTTTTTCTATGCACATATATACATATGTTAAAAATCTTTTTCTATGCATACTCTTTAACATATGACATCAGATCAAATTTAGTATTTAAAAACTTACTGTAGGGCTTCCCTGGTGGCGCAGTGGTTGCGCGTCCGCCTGCCGATGCAGGGGAACCGGGTTCGCGCCCCAGTCTGGGAGGATCCCACGTGCCGTGGAGCGGCTGGGCCCGTGAGCCATGGCCGCTGAGCCTGCGCGTCCGGAGCCTGTGCTCCGCAACGGGAGAGGCCGCGACAGAGGGAGGCCCGCATACCACAAAAAAAAAAAAAAAAAAAAAAAACTTACTGTAGAATAAGCATTTCCAGATATTGTAAAACATTGTGTAAATATGATTTTTGAGGAGCCTTTGGTGTTTACTTTGTGATATTTGATTCAGCTAGTGTTGATACAATAAAGAGTTGATGTTAGAGAGAACTGAGTCTTTAAAATGTGAATTTTATTTATTTTTGGAATAAATAATACATTTACATGGCAAAAAAAAGAAAGAATACATTGTTTTGGTCTTTTGCTATTACACTTCTAATTTTATATTCCTCTTTCCAAGAATTCATGGATTATTTTGGTTTCAAGTAAGTATACTTCAAAACATCTATCATTATTTCTGTTCTCTCATCAGATCATTAGAGACATTTTGCCAATTTCTAATCCAACTGTCCTTTCTACAGATGACACATTTCCAAAAGATAGATATAACTTTCCCCTCACACTTATTTATACCATCATGATAATCATTTCCCAGGCTCAAAAGTGTTTTAACTCATTCCTTTCTTTACCATATTGGGCAAGATGACAAATTTTCAAATTTTTACTTAAAATATTTCTGTTGGGTTAGGGTAGCTGAGAAAGAGGCCCAGTATGGGACTGAAAGCAGAACCTGAAGACCCTCCCCCACCCCAAAAGATAGATATAATATCTTGGATGCAAAGAATGGCTTCAGGCGGACACTGTGATGATCTGAATGCATTAGTCTTTGTAAGGCAATGGGAAATATTTTAGTAAAGTTTTATTATCTCTGATTTACAGTTAATTACATGCTGGGAAAAATGGTTAGTAATATACTTTCTATCCTCCACTTTTCTAAAGGCTATGACTCTTTCACCTTTAGTATCAACCTGAGCAGATCATTTTGATTGTTATTTTACAGATAAAAAATACTTATTTATAAGAACTCCCTTAACTTATTGCCTCCAAGATTGCAAATTTACCTGCATCTGCTCCCATTCTTTTCTCCTCCTTTTCTATTACAATGGAAGATATAACAATATTTTCTCAAGACTAAGGTAAATTTTTACACCTGGACTTAGAGTCCTTATCTCCTCCTACTCTACCAATTCATCTTAGGATTTTAATAAACTCTAGCCTGTACTGTACTTAAAACAAACAAAAAAAAGTAAAACAAACAAACAAGCAAGCAAAGAGAAGCCTCTCTCCAGATACCACATTTTTATCCCTCATTTCCTTTCATATGATAAATTTTTGTAAGATTAATATATATGCACATTTCAACTTAGATTTTTTTTTCCTATTTTTGGGTTTTCTCCTCCATTTAGGGTTCTTCTTTTCAGTCTTTCAGAGGCTTTTCTTCTGCCTATCTACCTATAGACGGTGTTATTCATGGGTCTACCAGGAGTCCACTTCTTTCCTCTGACAACATTCCCTGGTTAATCTTGTCTATTCCTACATCCAAATGTAGATTTTTCCATTCAACAAACGTGTATTGAGTCCAGGTGCTTCTCTAATCACTAGTGATATGATATGAAGTAAACAAACCATAGTAAATATAGGTGGTGAAATGCACAGGAAGACGGGCAGAAATGACCTTCTGAAGATCTATACTGAAGGAGCAGCTAGGGCAAAAACCCTGAGATGGATAAAAGCTTGGTATATTCTTAGGCAAAAAAAAAAAAAAAAACCCCAAAAAAACCTGGAGTAGTTTGACCCTAGAGACAGAAAGAACAGTATGAGATGACGTAGGATATCTAGACAGATGTTAGATCACGGAGAAGGTTTTTGCAGAACTCTAGGTAAGGAGTAATGGTGATTTTACTGCCCAAATATTTCTAGCTTTATGCCAGACTTACTTTATGGTTCATATTTCCAACTCCTTAGTGGCTATCTCATTTGAGTAGTGTTCAGATGAAGTGAAAGAGTCAGAAACTGAACTCATCATCTTAACCCCTAAACATGACGCTTTCCATCTTCCCTATCTTAGAACATGGAACCTCAAAGCACTTTGCTGTCTAAGCCACAAACTTGTGAGTCTTCCATCATTTATTCCTACTTCTTTTTCACCCATCCCTCCCAACACTAAAGCAACCATTAGTGCTATCAATGACACTTCCTAGATATCTTTGTCTACTTATCAATCTAATTCCCACTGCAAAAACACTTGTCACAAAATCTCTTCCTTCGATCACTTCAAAATTGCTCAGTTGGCCTTGTTCACTTCCAACCAACTCACCACATTGTTAGAATGATCGCTTTGAAAACATAATATGATCCTATGATAATAACCTTGTACAAAATTCCTTAACTACTTGCTATTCATACTTTCATCCTGCTTATCACTCTATTCCTTAATTCCAAAGATCTAGTCATACTCAAGCTACTACAGTTCCCTGAAAATAATTATAAATAATTTATTAAAAATATTATATATATAAATTTCACTGTGATACATGGACTTTTTTCCTAATCTGAATATTCTTTTAAAACTCAATTTCTAAAATTATAAAGATATTTCTGATAACTTTTATTTTGTACCATTTTATGAAAGTATAATAGTCAAGGGTTAAAATACTTTCTTTTAAAGAAGCCAGATGAAGACAAATTGAAATCATAAATTTCCCTTTTCTCCAGAAAAGAAAATATTTCCCAAGTGAAAAAAAGAAAGGCCAAATCTACAGTGAAAAACTTGACAGAAGATATAACCCCAATGAAATAAATAGAAAAGATATCTACAGGGAGGCAAAGTAATACTCTATTTTCCCCATTGACAAGGTGACCTGGGCTTTTGAATACTTCACAAAATCTCTGAGTTATCAATATGTGAGAGTGATGACATTACCTTGTGAATATTTAACAATTGTGATGATTGTGTCCTGGAGTTTATTCCTGTAAAAAAAAGGTAAGTAGGGGTGTATCTAGCTCAATCTCTGAAGCACAGTAATATTGTAATTTTTCAGTTGACAGGAAATATGTGTATATATATATATATGTCTACATACATACATATAGATACAAATCTTTACCAAAAGAAATTTTTTTAAATGAATTATATTTGGAATTTATCCCATCTATCTGCTGATGTTTTATTTAAACTACATTTGAATCTATGAATATTACTTAGGGGAAAATTGGGGAATCGAGTTAGTTGCTGAAGGGTTAAGAACAAAAGTCTGAGTGTAAACTCTTTCCAAATCCCTGGCTGATAATGCTATCTATGTGTGTGGGACTGATGAGATGTCTATAGAAAATCACTCAGAAACCAGAAGAAGGGTCTATTTTTAAAAGATAGAATTGATCCTAACGAGATTTGCGAGTGTGCTGTTCCTTTGATTATGGTTTTAAACTTAGGAGATTTAGGAAAATCTAACTCAACCTTGAGAAAAGAAGAATAAAGAGTTGGGATTGCTCATCCTATCTATTTAGACATACTATAAAGCCATATTAATACAAACATTATGTGACTAATGCAGATAAATGAAACAGAATAGAGAGGGAGGTCATGTAAATATAAGAACTTGATATATGATAAATGTAGCACCAAAATTCAGTGGAGAATAATGAATTTTAAAGTAAATGATGTTAGAAAACAATGGTTCACTATGTGGAGAAAAATATAAAGGTAAAGATAGATAAATGATGTAAGTGATAGATAAATAGATAAATGCATGCATAAATATATAAATACATAATACAACTAATAGAAGAGAATGCAGGGCAGCATGTTTTTGGTCATGGTTTAGAGAAAAGTGTTATAGAGCCCAAAAGAGTGAAAAACATTAAAGACAAAAAACAGATGGGGGTAACTATTTCAAAACAATGATTTCTATTCACTGAGGGACATATTTATGTAAAGATACATTTGCAACACAAAAGCTGATAAGAACCTAATATTTAGAACATTAGACTGTCTCTAGTAAATGAAGCAAAAAAAGAGAAAGAAACTAATAAAAATGGAAAAAGGCTATAAAAAAGAAATCCGAAGAAGTAACTTTGAAGACAAACTCACTGGTATTAGAAAGTTCAATAGAATCAAATGTTGTGAGGCTATGAAGAAAAGGAATTTTCATACATTACTAGTTAGTGTGTAGCCTGGTGACATTTGGTTTCAAAGTGCAAACTCTAAAATCACTATGTTATGGTTGACTTTCAGCGAGACGAAAATCCAAATGGTTACTAAATATAAAATATTCCATTTAATTAGTCATGAAGAACAAAAATATAATAGAGATACAAAAACATATATCTACACAGAGTATGCTGAGTTTTGCCAGTAAAGTTCTACCTGAAAAAGTATCTCACCAATGTTAGGAAATGACAACGTCAGTCAAAATTTAGAAATGGAGAGAGCTATATTTGTGCTTCAAGTTGGGTCACAAGGGACAAATAATTTTTAATGTATTATTAACTCTACTTCTCCTTTTGATAAAATTTAATCTTTCCTTCTATAGCAAATCTAACTTTCAGATTACAAAATACTTTCACATTCATGAGCTTGATAGTCATAGCTCAAATAATGAAATCACATAGTATTTAATGTAAAAGTTTTCCAAATTATACCTAAACTGTTTTTCGTTAAACATATTATGCAATAATATAAAAGGTTTTTGCTTTGGGACAATAAGGCCAAATTATATTTTACATATTGAGCTGTAATTACACAGAAGAGTATATTTTACTTCTTCTGTGTGTAAACTCAGATGAAATTGTTCAGATATTTAGCATTATGTTTTTATTCCCACTTACCTGAGTGACAATTACTATGTCAGAAGATTAAGTGGAAGGAGAGACTGAAAATATGCAAAGAATCTGCAACAAAAATCAATATTTAATAAACTTTGCATTTTAGGAAAAAAATGAGTAAAGGATGAATTGTGCCCTTTGCAGTAGGTTTAACTCAAACTTTTCAATTTCAGGCTTGAATTTCAATTTGCTGAGCAAACTTTCTCTATTTGGACATGTTTTCTTCTCTTCTGGCTCAGCTCCATTTCTACTGATGCCTAAAGGATTTGTGTGAGTTGGCTCACATTTACAACGCACCCAGTGTGAAATGGCATTTTACTTCCTGTGCATTCATTTTTTTTTTTCTATTCTTTTCCTTTGTTGTTAGGAATTGACAGGAGCTTCACACTGAGATGAAAGTCATCAAGAATACCTATCATGGAAGGAAAACATACTGTATTCTATTAGAAAGTAAATTATAGCAGAAACTACTTGTCTGCTCCTAACCATCAGGACATGGTCCTGAGATTTTTAAAATACATATATTTCAGAAACTCCGCCATCTCTTAAATTAAAATAATGAAATTGAATGAGGCTATTTAAACCAGTTGACCAGAAATTGATCAAAACCTGTCTAAATATACAAAGTGTGAATTTAGAAATGAGGTGGGAAAGACAGAGTTGTTCTTTTATGGTAAGAACAGATTTGAAGTGATTATTTTATACAAGAAGTGATAGAACTACTGAGCATCCTCAAATTCCATACATAGGCAACTTGTCAACATCCTGTTATTGAAAAACATTAGATTGCATTTTATGGTTTTATTTAGTATTACCTGCCACGGAGCACTGGCCCTCTCTCTCTCCCTCTATGAATTCCTGTGAAAACTCAGTTGTACTTGCATTTCATGGACTGAGTATAAAATAAAGTTGCACTGCATAACACTATCAAATCAAGTGGAGATTATACTATCTCCATCCATAACATTGAGATCTCAGTAAAACCCAGAAACAAATGATACTTGAGGTCCCTCTAGGCAAAGTTGGAAATTTCAAGCAGAGGAATATAGATACAGGATGCAGAAGAATTTACTTTCCCTCCATGTCCAGGACTGAACAGAGCTACTATCTGCTTCTATATGAGAAAGCAGAAGTAGATAAAAAAATGTGTGTTATTTTAAAACACATATATTGTTTTAATAATATAAAATTGAATGTATTCTTCCAAATCAAGAAAAAGACCTGATATTTAAAAGCATTACTATTCTTTGTTCATTTTATTTCATAATTTCAAATTAATGCCACTAGCATGAACTTCAAATGAAAGTCACCTCTTTTTTTTTTTGCCAAAAACCACCCAAAACTTCCCATGAAGCTTATTTTCATAAATAACCCAAAATAACAATTATTTAAGTCATTTCAACACTTTTTAAGCACCCACAATACTCTAGGCAGTCACTAGCCACTGAGATATAAAAGTTATATTAAATATGATCCTAAAATAGGGAAGTTAGTCTAAAAAGGGAGCTCTAAGAACAATTAAATCAATTCAAAACAATGGGCCAATTGCTCTAAATGAAATATTTGCTGTGTGATACTGGGGCTCAGAGACACCAAATCTAATCTGGTGAGGGCAAGAGGGAGCCCTGAAAGACAGTAACTCTTTAATTCTACTCCTCTACTCCTTTACATTTTATCAAGCAGTCAACGTTAGGTCCTCATTAACTCATCCACACTCCACTCGGGGCCTCACTAACAATGAGAAGTCTGACCATCTCAAAGCTTTAACGAAGGAAACAGGTCATGTTAAGCTGGCCTTTGTATCTCCTGAGTCTTTTCAGTACTTTTCAAGATAGGAATCATTTATCACGAGCTCCTTTGTTTTTTAACAATACTGTTGCCAAACCTTGAAAAGTTTGCTGACCTTCACTCTTAAGTAGGATGAATGATTTCCTTGTTTACATTATCAACTTGCTTGGAAAACCTTTTTTTTATCTTTTAGAGTGTAGAAAGTAAGTTCCAGTCAGCATACTGAAATTATTATGAATTACAAATTAGAACCACTTTAGGATACATTGTATTTAATGAGTGATGTGTTTCTTCATACAGAAGTTTTTTTGCTTTTATGTTTGTGTACTGTCTCACCAAATGTATGGTAGAGTATTTGCATGGCTGTTTCTTTCATTTTTTTGAAAGACATAATCTTCTCTAATTTCACTTACTTTTTTTTTTAATAATGTGCTATATCTTTCTAATTTTTTTAAAAAATTAATTAATTAATTTTTATTTTTGGCTGTGTTGGGTCTTCGTTTCTGTGTGAGGGCTTTCTCTGGTTGGGGCAAGCGGGGGCCACTCTTCATCGCGGCGCGCGGGCCTCTCACTATCGCGGCCTCTCTTGTTGCGGAGCACAGGCTCCAGACGCGCAGGCTCAGTAGTTGTGGCTCACGGGCCTAGTTGCTCCGCGGCATGTGGGATCTTCCCAGACCAGGGCTCGAACCCGTGTCCCCTGCATTAGCAGGCAGATTCTCAACCACTGCACCACTAGGGAAGCCCTCATTTGCTTTTTCTATACTGATGGATGGAGTGCTATACCACAGGATGACTGTACCATCCTGCTGCAAAGTGTTTCCACTTTAATAAATAAAAAATAAAGAAATGTATTCTAAAATGTCACATCATATTTCTTTTCTTGTCAAAATAAGTTTTTTCTCATTTTAATATTTCTCCAATCAAGCCTCATTCTAAATTGCTGTGTGCATTGGTGCAACTTTCCACAAAAAGGTACTATCGAGGTTTATGATGGATGGAATCTTAGATTTGATTAAAAATACAGCACTTATTAGAAAATTTACCTATTTGCCAATAGGTGAATAAGCAACATGAACTTCTGTCAACTTCCAAAGAGAAAATGATTTATGCTCTGTATTATTATAATATTTCATTAATCTTTTTTATTCACTTATGAAACTTTAGGGTTAATCCATATCTGAATAAAAACTGTTTCTTATCTCAGTCCCAATGTAGCATTAATATTCATTGTAATTATTCTTTCCTGAATCAATATTTTGTTCCAATGTGTAAATACACATGGATTTAAACTTTCTGGTAATTGAAATAAGTTAATAAATGCAGGTTTTCTAAAATGCTTCAAATAAATATAAGCTTTGACACATCTGTTCACATAAACAGTGAACATTTTTTTAAAAAGTCAAGTTGTAAATAAACTTTAGGAGAATTTTATTGCCTCTGCTGTACAGGGATCTATGTTTTGTAGGAAATTGCCAATGGGACAGAGGCAACAGGGACAGTTTTTTTGTTTGTTTAGCTATTTTTTTTATTTTTCTAGCCTGATCTATTCTATACTTTCAGAAGATTAGGAAATCCGAGACTCTAAGCCAACCAGTGATCTCAAAAGTTGACACAGTTTTGCTACCTCTGTTTGTTTTGAGGGATGGTGGTATGGGGAATGAAAGCTAAGAGATCAAGATTCCAAGAAACAATGACAAGTTTTACCCTGAGGAAAGGAGTTGAGGGCTTAACTCCTCTCACTTTGTGAAGCTGCAAGCTTTTGTCATCAGCTCATAGAGCAGAGCTTCAAACTTTTTCCCTTAGTTTTCTGATAATAATTTTACTTCCCATTTTTTGATCACATCTTTTTCAAGTACTCTCATTGTAACTCCTAACATTTTAATTCTCTCGCTTTGTGGAACTAATTTCAGTTATATTGCTCTAATAAGAAATGAAGGCAGGAGAATTTACAATTTAATTTAAACGTACATACCTATTCTATTTTTTTGGTTAACATCTTTATTGGAGTATAATTCCTTTACAATGGTGTGTTAGTTTCGGCTTTATAACAAAGTGAATCAGCTATACATATACATATATCCCCATATCTCCTCCCTCTTGTGTCTCCCTCCCTCCCATCCTCCCTATCCCGCCTCTGTACTGTGCTTATATCTTTGTGTTCATCACAATGCCATACACATAATAGGTGCTCACTAAATACACAAACTATATAACAAACTAAGGAAGGTCTCATTATCTATGAAGGTGGTGGTCATTCTGGTCTCATAATAAATTAGACGGTAACATTCATACCATACATTTTTACTACAGAATTCTGGGCTGGATTTTCTGTTGAGTAAACTGTCATTCTCTACTATTGCCCTAAAGTAGAACAGAGCTATATGAGATATATAATAATAATAAATCCTATTTGTTTAGCACTTTATATTTTGTAAAATACCTTCACACTACCTCATTTGATCTTCACAACAGCTTTGTGTGGACAGAACAAATACTATTGTCTTTTTTTAAGGTGGAAGTTAATGACCAGATAAAAGACACAAAGCTAGTGAGCAGTGGAGCAGCGACTAGAGTGCAAATCTATCTCTGTGTAGTATATACATGTGCCCATATTATAAAGGGATATCTTTTTTGCAAGAAGATGAATGTTTATTGAGACTTTAGCAGTTGGATATGAGATTAATGTTTTACAGGCATAGGTTGGTTCAATTAATGAAGAATTAATTTGGAGGATGATTTGAGTTTTAAAGGATTAAAGAAATAGAGTCCAGGGCTTCCCTGGTGGCGCAGTGGTTGAGGGTCCGCCTGCCAATGCAGGGGACGCGGGTTCGTGACCCGGTCCGGGGGGATTCCGGGGGGATCCCGTGTGCTGCGGAGCCGCTGAGCCTGCGCGTCCAGAGCCTGTGCTCCGCGACGGGAGAGGCCACGGCAGTGAGAGGCCCGCGTACCGCAAAAAAAAAAAGAAGAGAGAGAGTCCAGCATTCTTTTCTTTTTGCATTTGTTGCCTTTGCTTTTGGAGTCAGATCCAAAAAATTATTTGCAAGACCATGTCAGGGAGCTTACCACTTTTCTTACCATTTACTGATATCAATAAGCTTACTGTTTTCTTCTAAGAGTTTTATGGTTTCAGGTCTTACATTCAAGTCTTTAATCCATTTTGAGTTAATTTTTGTGAATGGTATAAGATAGTGGTCCAGTTTCATTCTTTTGCATATGGCTGTCCAGTTTTCCCAGCACCACTTATTGAAGAGGCTGTCTTTTCTCCATTGTATATTCTTACCTCCTTTATCAAAGATAAGGTGACCACATGTGCATGGGTTTATCTCTGGGCTTTCTATCCTGTTCCATTGATCTATATTTCTGTTTTTGTGCCAGTACCATACTGTCTTGATTACTGTAGCTTTGTAGTATAGTCTGGAGTCAGAGAGCCTGATTCCTCCAGCTCTGTTTTTCTTTCTCAAGATTGCTTTGGCTATGCGGCATACCTATTCTTTTAAGGTAAATGTTCTAAGTTGTTATTATTATTTATTGATTACATCTGTATTCTGACCTTTCAGCCTACAAATGATGCTGGCTTCTCTGAATTTCCTAATTGGAATATAAGACTTAGAATCTAATGGAATTACTTACACACAGTTATAAACTGTTAATTCTTTAAAGGATACCACTAGCTGCACTGTGTCCATAGGATTAGATAAAATCAGAATCTTAGGATAGAATTGCATTTGAAGATATTATTAATATTTCTCTCTACTTTGACTCAGTCTTTTATACAGCTGGGACTTAAAACCAAACCTTGTAGATAAACTCTGGAGAATGGTTAAAGTATGAATTTTTTTTAAAGTAAAATTACTAACCTTCAGAGTTTTAAAAGAAATCAATCAAATTCAAGTCTCTGGCCTTATCTAGCTATGTCACCTTAGGTAACACTGACCCTCATTTTCTGCATACTGTAATGCAGGCTATTACATTTTTACCCTCTGTATACAGAACAAAAAAAATATATTCTGTCCTGAACTTATAATGTTGCCCAAGATTCACAGGTAATTAGCATATTTTCTTTTTCACTTTTGCTAGAACACATTTATTTTCAAAGGATTAATTACTTTAAAATTTTGTAGTTTATGCTTTGTTACATTGCTTGAAACCAATATCTTCTTTCTTTTTCTCTCTTGATTTCTATATGTCTGTCATGTTTTTTCTAGCTACTAAAACAGATGGTGAGCATTGCAAGCAAAACTTGAGTTGATAATAGGTTAATGTCTCAAAATGACACAAGGTGAGGAAGTTCTATTTCTTTTAGGAGCTTTCATATCTTCTTGATGTGAAACTTCCATTAGTCTGCAGCGAGAGAGAAAATGAATGGCTTTGCTAGAACTATAGCTAATAAGCACAACTTTGAGTGTATCATATTTAAAAAAAAAGTTGTTTTTCAGCTATCCCAAATATTTTTTGTTGGCAAATAGGCTTTCTTGATGCAGAGTTGTACAAGTTCACTCTTTAAGCTGATATTTTTCAGTGAGTAATGTTTTGCTGATTTTGTGAAATGAGTTGTTATTGGTTTTGGTGTTTTTATGTAAGAGCTTGAAGGAAACAGTCATTTCTGTAATCTACTTTCTATATGATTGCTTCTAAAGCTATTAGACTAAGAAGATTAAAAAAAATCTTCTATCAAAATGCAAAATATATACTTATTCCAACAGTCAAATCATTTCTGTATCATCAAACATCCTGAGATATTTAAGAAGGAAATGACTAAAATTTAAATATTGTCACCATATCACATCTATCCACAATGGGAAATAAATCAAATATCATATGGTCTATGTTATGAGGTGAATTGTGACCTCTAAACAGATATGGAGAAGTCTTAACCACTAGTAACCATGAAAGTGACCTTATTTTGAAATAAAGTTTTTGCAGATGTAATCAAGTTAAGAAGAAGTCATTAGGTGAGCCATAACACAATAGGACTGGTGTTCTTATAAGAAGAGAAGAGACACAAATGCATTAGGAGAGACTACCATGTGAAACAGGGGCAGAGATTGGAGTGCTAAAGCTGCCAAGGGATGTTGAGGATTGTTGGCAAACCACCAGAAAGTAGGAGAGAGGCCAGGAAAAATTTTCCCCTATAGGTTTCAGAAACAGCATGGTCCTGCCATTTCCTTGATTTCAGATTTCTAAGCCTTCAGAACTGTGAGACAATACATTTCTGTTGTTTTAAGTTACATAATCTAGTAGTTTGGTAGGGCAACCTTAGGAAACTGATATATGCCATTGGGTCTATATTAAAAATAAATATCATTTTAATTATGGTTTAAATTAGGTTTGGTTCAAAAGAGTACATAATGATGTCCAACACTTAAGTAAATGTAATTAAAGAAATGCTGTTATGCTTTATTTGTCTTTATAATAATAAAGACTATATTATTTTTAATAAGATTCTAGAGTATTCTACATAGTGATTTCAAATTAAATACCTCTTAAAAATAACATGTACTTACTTTTGTATAAAATTGTTTGCTTTCAGTCTTTGTACATCTTTTTTTTTTTTTTTTACCTTTTTTCCCTCCAACTTTATAGGGTATACTTGACAAATGAAAATTATATATATTTAGAGTGTACAACAAGATGATTTGATATACATATGCATTGTGAAATATTTACCACAATCAAGTTAATTAACACATCCATCACCTCATACAGTTACCTTTTTTTGGTAGTGAGAATGCTTAAGATCTACTCTTAGCAAATTTGAAGTATACAATATAATAGTATATTAACTATAGTCACCATGCTATACATGAGATCTGCATAATATATGCATGTTATAACTGAAAGTTTGTACCCTTCAACCAACATCTTCCCATTTCCATTACCCCCAGCCCATGGCAACCACCATTCTACTGTTTCTATGAAGTTGGCTTTTTTTGTTTTGATTACTCCCATGTCAAACCTGTCTTCCCAATCTCACCAAGTAAATGATGCCCACTGTTCAAACTGTGAAAGGCAAAATCTCAGGCATCATCAGTGGAGGTATATTTCTTAATGTCTTGGCTGGCTTTTTTTTTTTTAACATCTTTATTGGAATATAATTGTTTTACAATGTTGTGTTAGTTTCTGCTGTATAACAAAGTGAATCAGCTATATGTATACGTATATCCCCGTATCACCTCCCTCTTGGTTCAAAAGGACTGGCTTTACTGCCAGAGTCATCCTGCTGTGTAATGCCTTATTTTTACTGTGGACCTCTCCTTTACCAGGGAATGAGTAGGAAAATTTAATTTCTAAATTAGAACTTAACAAGAAAATAAAACTAGAAGCTATAATCATTTTGACAAAAAGATCTGGCAGTGTCTTATAAACCTGAAGATACCTCTGTCATATGACCCCACAATTGCAATCCTAGGTATCTACCCAAGAGCAGTAAAAACATATGTATGCGCCAACTGTCAAGAAAGCTCATAGCAGATTTAAGCAAAATTGGTAAAAACTGAAAACTTCCCAAGTTGCCATCAACAGAATGGATTAAAAAAGTAAGGCATATTCATACGATGGAAAACTGTTCAGCAATAAAAATGAAGATATTATCAATAAACACAATAGTATGTATAAATCTCAAGAAACCATGCTAAATGAAAGGCTACACAAAAGAGTACCTGTAGTCTGGTTTCATTTATATGGAGTTCTAAAAGAGGTGAAATTAATCAGGATTGTGGTTGCATCTGGGGTTTGATGGGGGAGGAAACTGACTATAAAAAAGTATGAGGGGACAGGAGCTTCAAGATGGTGGAAGGGTAAGACGCAGAGATCACCTTTCTCCCCACAAATACATCAGAAATACATCTACATGTGGAACAGCTCCTACAGAACACCTACTGAATGCTGGCAGAAGACCTCAGACCTCCCAAAAGGCAAGAAACTCCCCACATACCTGGGTAGGGCAAAAGAAAAAAGGAAAAACAGAGACAAAAGAATAGGGACTGGACCCGCACCAGTGGGAAGGAGCTGTGAAGGAGGAAAGGTTTCCACACACTAGGAAGCCCCTTCGCGGGCGGAGACTGCGGGTGGAGGAGGAGGGAAGCTTTGGAGCCATGGAGGAGAGCGCAGCAACAGGGGTGCAGAGGGCAAAGCGGAGAGATTCCTGCACAGAGGATCAGTGCCGACCAGCACTCACCAGCCCAAGAGGGTTGTCTGCCCACCCGCCGGGGCGGGCGGGGACTTGGAGCTGAGGCTCGGGCTTCGGAGGTCGGATCCCAGGGAGAGGACGGGGGTTGGCGGCGTGAACACAGCATGAAGGGGGCTAGTGCGCCACGGCTGGCCGTGAGGAAGTCTGGGAAAATGTCTGGAGCTGCCGAAGAGGCAAGAGACGTTTTCTTGCCTCTTCGTTTCCTGGTGCGCGAGGAGAGGGGATTAAGAGCACCACTTAATGGAGCTCCAGAGACAGGCATGAGCCGCGGCTATCAGCGCAGACCCCAGAGACGGGCATGAGACGCTAAGGCTGCTGCAGGAGCCAGCAAAAAGCCTCTGTGCAAGCACAGGTCACTATCCACACCGTCCCTCCTGGGAGCCTGTGCAGCCTGCCACTGCCAGGGTCCCGTGATCCAGGGACAACTTCTCCAGGAGAACACACAGCGCTCCTCAGGCTGGTGCAATGTCATGGTGGCCTCTGCCGCCGCAGGCTCACCCCCCGTCCGTACCCCTCCCTCCCCCCAGCCTGAGTGAGCCACAGTCCCGGAATCAGCTGCTCCTTTAACTCCATCGAATCTGAGCGAAGAACAGGTGCCCTGAGGCGACCTACACGCAGAGGCGGGTCCAAATCCAAAGCTGAACCCCGGGGGAGCTGAGAGAACAAAGAGAAAGGGAAATCTCTCCCAGCAGCCTCAGGAGTAGCAGATTAAATCTCCACAATCAACTTGATGTACCCTGCAACTGTGGAATAACTGAATAGACAACGAATCATCCCAAATTGAGGAGGTGGACTTTGGGAGTAATGATATATATATATTTTTTCCCCTTTTTCTCTTTTTGTGAGTGTATGTATGCTTCTGTGTTTGATTTTGTCTGTATAGCTTTGCTTTTACCATTTGTCCTAGGGTTCTGTCTATCCATCTTTTTTTTTTAATTACTTAAAAATATTTTTTCTTAATAATTATTTTTTTAATAAATTTATTTTATTTTACATTTATTTTATTTTATTTATTCTTTCTTTCTTTCTTTCTTTTCTCCCTTTTATTCTGAGCTGTGTGGAGGACAGGCTCTTGGTGCTCCAGCCAGGCCTCAGGACTGTGCCACTGAGGTGGGAGAGGCAAGTTCAGGACACTGGTCCACAAGAGACCTCCCAGCTCCATGTAATATCAAACGGCGAAAATCTCCCAGAGATCTCCATCTCAATGCCAAGACCCACTTCCACTCAACGACCAGCAAGCTACAGTGCTGGACACCCTATGCCAAACAACTAGCAAGACAGGAACACAACCCCATCCATTAGCACAGAGGCTGCCTAAAATCATAATAAGGCCACAGAGACTCCAAAACACACCACCAGACATGGACCTGCCCACCAGAAAGACAAGATCCAACCTCATCCACCAGAACACAGGCACTAGTCCCCTCCACCAGGAAGCCTACACAACACACTGAACCAACCTTAGCCACTGGAGACAGACACCAAAAACAATAGGAACTACGGATCTGCAGCCTACGAAAAGGAGACCCCAAACACAGTAAGTTAAGCAAAATGCGAAGACAGAAAAACACATAGCAGATGAAGGAGCAAGGCAAAACCCACCAGACCTAACAAATGAAGAGGAAATAGGCAGTCTACCTGAAAAAGAATTCAGAATAATGATAGTAAAGATGATCCAAAATCTTGGAAATAGAATAGACAAAATGCAAGAAACATTTAACAAGGACCTAGAAGAAATAAAGAGGAAACAAGAAATGATGAACAACACAATAAATGAAATTTAAAATACTCTAGAAGGGATCAATAGCAGAATAACTGAGGCAGAAGAACGGATCAATGACCTGGAAGATAAAATAGTGGAAATAACTACTGCAGAGCAGAATAAACAAAAAAGAATGAAAATAACTGAGGACAGTCTCAGAGACCTCGGGACAACATTAAACACAACAACATTCAAATTATAGGGGTCCCAGAAGAAGAAGAGAAAAGGAAAGGGACTGAAAAAATATTTGAAGAGATTATAGTTGAAAACTTCCCTAATACGGGAAAGGAAATAGTTAATCAAGTCCAGGAAGCACAGAGAGTTCATACAGGATAAATCAAAGGAGAAACACGCCAAGACACATATTAATCAAACTATCAAAAATTAAATACAAAGAACAAATATTAAAAGCAGCAAGG
>NC_041219.1:20699667-20805016 GCF_002837175.3 Physeter macrocephalus
AGCTAAGAGAATTCAGCACCACCAAACCAGCTCTACAACAAATGCTAAATGAAATTCTCTAGGCAGGAAAGAAGAGAAGGAAAAGACCTACAAAAACAAACCCAAAACAATTAAGAAAATGGTAATAGGAACATATAAATCAATAATTACCTTAAATGTAAATGGATAAAATGCTCCAACCAAAAGACATATATTGGCTGAATGGATACAAAAACAAGACCCGTATACATGCTGTCTACAAGAGAACTAGGGAATAACAATTGTAAATATTTATGCCCCCAACATAGGAGCATCTCAATACATAAGGCAAATACGAACAGCCATAAAAGGGGAAATCGACAGTAACACAATCATAGTAGGGGATTTTAACACCCCACTTTCACCAATGGACAGATCATCCAAAAGGAAAATAAATAAGGAAACACAAGCTTTAAATGATACATTAAACAAGATGGACTTTTTATAGGACATTCCATCCAAAACAACAGAATACTCATTCTTCTCAAGTGCTCATGGAACATCCTCCAGGATAGATCATATCTTGGGTCACAAATCAAGCCTTGGTAAATTTCAGCAAATTGAAATCGTATCAAGTATCTTTTCCGACCAAAACACTATGAAACTAGATATGAATTACAGGAAAAAATCTGTAAGAAATACAACCACATGGAGGCTAAATAACACACTACTTAATAACCAAGAGATCACTGAAGAAATCAAAGAGGACATAAAAAAATACCTAGAAACAAATGACAATGAAAACACGACGACCCAAAACCTATGGGATGCAGCAAAAGTAGTTCTAAGAGGGAAGTTTATAGCAATACAAAAGGGAACACTCTTGCACTGCTGGTGGGAATGTAAATTGATACAGCCACTATGGAGAACAGTATGGAGGTTCCTTAAAAAACTACAAATAGAACTACCATACAACCCCGCAATCCCACTACTGGGCATATACCCAGAGAAAACCATAATTCAAAGAGTCATGTACCAAAATGTTCATTGCAGCTCTATTTACAATAGCCAGGACATGGAAGCAACCTAAGTGTCCATCGACAGATGAATGGATAAAGATGATGTGGCACATATATACAATGGAATATTACTCAGTCATAAAAAGAAACAAAATTGAGTTATTTGTAGTGAGGTGGATGGACCTCGAGACTGTCATACAGCGTGAAGTAAGTCAGAAAGAGAAAAACAAATACTGTATGTTAACACATATATATGGAATCTAAAAACAAAAACAAGTTCATGAAGAACCTAAGGGCAAGGCAGGAATAAAGATGCAGAACTACTAGAGAATGGACTTGAGGATACGAGGAGGGGGAAGGGTAAGTTGGGACAAAGTGAGAGAGTGGCATGGACACATATACATTTCCAAACGTAAAATAGATAGCTAGTGGGAAGCAGCCATATAGCACAGGGAGATCAGCTCGGTGCTTTGTGAGCACCTAGAGGGATGGGATAGGGATTGCACAGGTGTCATAATTCATGAAGTAATACACTTAAGATGTGTGTAGTTTATTATATGGACATTTTATTTTAAAATAAATTGTTAATAAATATTGACCTTTAAGTGATTATATACATGTTAAAGCTTTTACAAGGAAGTGTACTCGATGTCTACAAATATTTTTTGAAATACACTGATATAAAAGGAAGGATTGAACTATATGTAGATGGAAGGATAAATAATAAAGCAAGTATAGTAAAATATTAGTAGTGGGTATATGTAAATATGGGTATAGGTGTACTATAAAATTCATTCCTTTTTTCAGGATGTTTGAAAATTTTCATAATGAAATTTTAGAAAATTTTGATGAGAAAAACTCATACACATAAATGCATAATCTCCAGAGTGTTTTCCTAATAGCTGTAATGAAAAAGTGTTACTTTTATGTTTAGAGTCTTTCAGTCATATTAGTTTCTTAGCCACTTATCATGATTGTTTAACATATAAGGTATCCATTGAATTCAAACCAGAAAACCATCACCTGAGATAAAATTTTGTCACTAACAGATTCTACTAGGATGTCTGTATTTATCACAAAAACTGTATATTGTATACTATTGAATGCAATGCTTTACATTTACAGTTTTCTCATACTGATCATAAGAAATTGATACAATATTGTAGTACATTTGCAGTTATTAACTGGAGGCACTGGAGTATATTGCATAAGACAAATTATATATTTCTATATTGCTTATAATCTTATTGTAACCTTATTTAATATACTAGGTATCACATAGTGGATTTTAAACAAATGTTTGTGGAAGGAAAGAATGTATAAATGCATTCCATTCAAAATGATAATAAGAACCACTGACATTTAGGCATCAGCTAGAACTAGTGAAAAGTTTCCACCTAGATCAGATGGGGCTGGGGAATGATGCTAGACAGCTGCTTTTCAGCAATAATTTTACATTAAATCATGGGAGCGGGGCTTCCCTGGTGGCGCAGTGGTTGCGCGTCCGCCTGCCGATGCAGGGGAACCGGGTTCGTGCCCCGGTCTGGGAGGATCCCACATGCCGCGGAGCGGCTGGGCCCGTGAGCCATGGCCGCTGAGCCTGCGCGTCCGGAGTCTGTGCTCCGCAACGGGAGAGGCCACAACAGAGGGAGGCCCGCATACCACAGAAAAAAAAAAAAAACAAAAAAAAACATGGGAGCACACAGGTTTTTGAGTTTTTTTTCCCCTATAGGGAAATTTTTCCCACGCTTATTTTGTTTTGAGATATTTTAAAGGCAATATTTTCAGCTGCTTGTTTGGGTATTTATTTTTTTAAATGAGTGATACCTAAAAAGGCATTTTAAAAATAAATTATGTGTATGTAGACACACACACAGATAATGCATACACAGGGCCTTTGAACACTTTTTATACTTGGATAACTTACTTTTCAATACCTTACTTTTTTAAAAGTGTGATACCTTTTATTAATTGTTTATTTTATTGATTCAAAAAATGTCTAAATTCCTATTTTGTGCCAGACACATATTAGAGAGAAAAATATAAATAAAATAGCAAATTTACCCTTAGTGTGTTCAGAGTTTTCATATCTAATTTCTCTCTAAACATAATTGCTGAATCTATATAAATCTTTGAATCTATATAAATCTCTAAAAGCTTATGAAACAAATAGCAACTTCACTTTCACTTAGAGATCTGGGGGAGAGGGACAAAAGTGATTTTGTGTGTGTGTGTGTGTGTGTGTGTGCAAAAAGAAAAATCACGTAAGGACTTATGAAAGTATTTGTTGCTTTAAGAAGGGCTTGATTGTTTGTTTGGTCATCAGCTTAACGATGATGGTAGTGATTTCAATAAATAAACCATTTAAAAAACAAGAAGGATGGCAAAATACAAAAAAACTGAGAAGTAAACACAGAAGCATTTTTTTTCCTGCCTCAATCAAATACAGATGTCTTCAGGGGATAATGACATTTTATTTTATTCTGTACTAATGTTTAGTATGAACTTATTACTGTTGATGCACTGTGCTAAGTATTTTTATAGTCATTATCTTATTTGATATTCATAATAACTTTGTGATATTGGATTTTTATCCTCATTTTATATATACATTTTTAAAGAGGACTTCAAGGAGAAAGGACTCATCTAAACTCACAGTGGAGTTTTGAACTAATTCTGTAAGTAGAATGCTATATGCTTTTGAAGACACTGTTTAGTGTGGGTATTTGACTTAATAATAAAAAAATAAAATCTATTATTTATTAATACCCATTGTGCTTCCATAATAGTATTAGATCTAGTTCTATCAAAAAGTTTTCATTTAGTCAGCTGCTAGCATACTATTCAGGCAACTATCACATTATCCCAATCCTCTAATCTTTAAATTGCCTGCTGATCCAAAATAGAATCAAATGAGTATTTTGACCTTTATTTATGGTGTGGATCTGCTAATGTGTACAGGATTGAACAACAACCAGGATCAGTGAAGCATACCCAGCTAGCTCACTGATACTTAGTAACTCAATCTCTAGATACAAGGCAGTAATTGAAAAAAGAGAGTTTTCTAAATCAGTGGCTACAGTGTTTGAAACTTTCTTAGAAACAATAAAACCTAGGGACAAAATATTAAGCAATGACTGTGTCATTTATCTTTTTTCTTGATGATTTTATTGTTCTTCAGCAAACTGCTCAGATTCCAATAGACTCCAGAAGATGCCAAAATATTAAGAATAGTTTTACCTTTCTCACTCTGTCTCTTACACAGCTACACAGCTTGTATTAATATATATATACATAAATATACACACATATATAAATATATATAATATCTATATCTATACCTATCTATCTATATATAAATGAAGTAGTATAAGATCCTCGAGGAAGAGGAATGGGTGAGAAAATGGGAAGAAAGAGAAAAGGAAGAAAGGGTATAGGAACAGAGAGAGGAAGGAGAAGCCTCAGTTAGAAGAATAAATATAATAGGAAAAGAACAGAAAAAGGAAAAAGGATAGTATGAAGTAGAGAACCTATGAGCAAAGGGTAAAATGAGGTGAATGAAGTGCAAAGCCAAGGTCTCAAAATCAATTTTCTGTTCTGAGGCCAGAGAGGCAATGCAAATAAGCAAATTGGAGGGGCTGTAAGAAAATCATGTTCCTCTCTTTATGACTTTCTTCTCCCCACATTTGATAGAGAAATGAAAATTAATATTTCTCTTTTTAAAAAAGCAGTGGAATGCAGTGATTAAGAGCAACGTCATCCTTAGCCCTGAGAAAAGGGAATGGTGTGGCAAACCAGTGTTCACACTGGCTCCAGAAGAGGATGAGAAGTAGGTACTCTGACTGTGGCCAATATTGACAAAACTCCTGATTTTTTATGGATAAGCTGAAATCCAAATTTTATGAGGAATCTGAAATTTCGACAACTCATTCAAAAAATGTTTAAACCTCTGTGAACACTCTCATCACCCCTTACTGACTCCACCTCTACCAGTTGGGAGGTTAGCCCGGGGTACCTGATTGTATGCTTACTAGTAAAAAGATAAGGGGCAGCGGAGGATTTACCTCCAGCTATTCTCAAAGCCTGATGGACCCTGCTGTTTACTGTGCTCTTCTCTAGAACACTGTCCTATTTGTGAGATGAATGCATAGTTCTCTATGCACAGTTTATATAGGGTAGTCTCATGGTATCACTCATTTTCTGCTTTCATCAATTATTTGGTTTCTAAAAGAGGTTTAGCCTTTTGCTTTGGTCCAAATTCATTTTTTAACTAGAGCCTCACAGTGTCCAATTCTGGCTTATTTGTTGTCATCTGTTATCTGAGACCAAGCAAGTGAACTGAAGGAACGAGGGCAGCTATTGCCTAGTTCAAGGAATATGTCCCAGAAGCAGGGCTACCTTCATGGCTCTGCAATCACAAGAGTTACAGAGGGTTCTCCAATCAGAAGGTGACACAGAGTTTAATGAATGTTCTGTGGCTGCAGTCTTGAAATTATTAATAATTTTATGTTTGGATATGTGCTTTGTAAGTGAAGTTTAATGGGACAATGGATCATGAGTCAGGGTTTCGAGCCTTTGCTTACATGCCACCCTGTCTTTCTTGGCCTCCACCCACCTCCCTGCCTCCCCCCATCTCCCTCCCTTCCAGAATTGGGCTCTTGGCTGCTCCTGTCCAGTTACCACTGCCACCCTCCACTCCAGCAGGGGCCTGGACACAGGCAAGGTGAGAGTTAGGGTTAGTCACGTGAATCCTAGGGCTGTATCAGGAGGCTGACTCCAAGTACCTATGAGGCACTATGCTCACGTGGAAAGTATCCTCATGCTTGAGAGGCATGGCATTAAGTAGAAAGTAAAAAGCTCTATGACAATTCAAGAGAAACCACAGAAGAAAAGACTTTTTTCTGCCTTTTGAACGAGTCCCACATGTTCATTTTATACTAGGTCCTGAAACTTATGTAGCCAGTTCCGTATATTTTATTACCAAGATATTTTATTCCTGCTTACCTACTCTTTCCCTTGCACCTTACAAACCTCTTCTCCTCTTCCTAAAACATGCAATATCAAACAAAAAGTCCAGCAAAACCGGAGCATTTAAAAAAGTTGCGTTAAGAGAAATGGGAGGCAACTCCTTTTAGGATCAGGAATGACTCTACACCCCAAATCTGGAGAGTGTGAAAAGCAAATGCCTGCGTAATGCTATCACTTTTTTTTTTTTTCTGTAACATACTTGCTTGTTCATTTTAGTTTTTTCAGGCAAATAGTGTGTATAAAGCAGAGCTGTGATGTACTCAGACAAATCTCATTCAAATTCCAATTCTGCCACTTGGGCAAGTTACTTAACCTTTCCTAGCCCGTTTCACTCTTCTATAAAATGATTATAATAATGGCCTTGCAGTGTTGTTCTGGTTGAACGGTGTAACATGAAACAAAAAAATTGTGTAATACCTAGCATATGGTACAGGAACATTCTTCTAAAAAATATATATATACAATTTAAAAAATATTTTATATTTTAATATTTCAATTCATACATGGTAAACTCATTTTGTGTGAAATAAAAAGAATCTGTAATTTTAGTTGGAATGATCACAGTCATTATATAGTGTTTCTAAGGCTGTGTCCACTGAACCTGGGTATGACGATCAACTGTCATTATGTGGAAGAGTTGAGATGGCAAAGAGTGTCCTTCAGCGGCAAGCCTAAAGTTAATTCAAGGGCTTTGGAACCCCTGAGCCCCAAACAAAGTGTTCAGAACCTTTCACATGCCAAAAAATTTTTTTCTTAGATATTGAGAATTTCCTTGATTGTTTTCAATATGTGAGAGTGTGGTTCTATATTAAGTCAATCAGCATGATTTAATAGAGTTAAAGTAATGGCTAATGTTTATGATAATCCACAATTACTAAAAACATAGTGCTGGATATCATCTTCACTTTTAATATGGAGTAAACAATATTTGTGAAATTACAGCAGTTTGAAATATAGTAAAATTAAGTTCCAAATAAGCTATAATTTCTTACTGGGTTGCTTTAAATAGTCTCTGAGAAATTATGGAGGGTATTGACAGATGTAGCATCTAATTCATTCAGTCTTACAATGGAATCTCACAACTTAGGTCACAGCTATGGAAAAAGAAGTTGTGCAGAGACAAAATTCACTGCTATTAAAATTTCATGGTCATTCTCAATGGTGAATAACTGAAACCATTTCCACTAAGATCAGGAACAAGACAAGTTTGCCCACTCTTGCCATTATTATTCAACATAGTTTTGGAAGTTTTAGCCACAGCAATCAGAGAAGAAAAAAAATAAAAGGAATCCAAATCAGAAAGGAAGGAGTAAAATTGTCACTATTTGCAGATGACATGATACTACACATAGAGAATCCTAAAGATGCTACCAGAAAACTACTAGAGCTAATCAATGAATTTGATAAAGTAGCAGGATACAAATTTAATGCACAGAAATCTTTTGCATTCCTATACACTAATGATGAAAAATCTGAAAGAGAAATTAAGGAAACATTCCCATCTACCATTGTAACAAAAAGAATAAAATTGATGAAAGAAATTAAAGATGATACAAACAGATGGAGAGATATACCATGTTCTTGGATTGGAAGAATCAACATTGTGAAAATGACTGTACTACCCAAAGCATTCTATGCAATTCTATTCTATTCTATTCAATGCAATCCCTATCAAACTACCACTGGCATTTTTCACAGAACTAGAACAAAAAACTTCACAATTTGTATGGAAACACAAAAGACGCCGAATAGCCAAAGCAATCTTGAGAAAGAAAAACAGAGCTGGAGAAATCAGCCTCCCTGACTTCAGCCTATGCTACAAAGCTACAGTAATCAAGACAGTATGGTACTGACACAAAAACAGAAATATACATTCATGGAACAGGACAGAAAGCCCAGAGATAAACTCACACACATATGGTCACCTTATTTTTCATAAAGGAGGGTAGAATATACAATGGAGAGAAGACAGCCTCTTCAATAAGTGGAGCTGGGAAAACTGGACAGCTACAGGTAAAAGAATGAAATTACACAACATCACTAATTATTAGAGAAATGCAAATCAAAACTACAATGAGGTATCACCTCACACTGGTCAGAATGGGTATCATCAAAAAATCTACAAACAGTAAATGCTGGAGAGGGTGTGGACAAAAGGAACCCTCTTGCACTGTAGGTGGGAATGTAATTTGATACAGCCACTATGGAGAAAAGTATGGAGGCTCCTTAAAAAACTAAAAATAGAACACCATATGACCCAGCAATCCCACTACTGGGCATATACCCTGAGAAAGCCATAATTCAAAAAGAGTCATGTACCCCTATGTTCATTGCAGCTCTATTTACAATAGCCAGGACATGGAAGCAACCTAAGTGTCTGTCGACAGATGAATAGATAAAGAAGATATGGCACATATATACAATGGAATATTACTCAGCCTTAAAAAGAAACGAAATTGAATTATTTGTAATGAGGTGGATGGACCTAGAGACTGTCATACAGAGTGAAGTTAGAAGGAGAAAAACAAATACCATATGCTAACACATATATATGGAATCTTAAAAAAAAATGGTTTTGTAGAACATAGGTGCAGGACAGCAATAAAGACACAGACATCGATAATGGACCTGAGGACATTGGGAGGGGTAAGGGTAAGTTGGGACAAAGTGAGAGAGTGGCATGGACATATATACACTACCAAATGTAAAACAGATTGCTTGTGGGAAGCAGCCACACAGCACAGGGAGATCAGCTCTGTGCTTTGTGTCCACATAGAAGGGTAGGATAGGGAGGGTGGGAGGGAGACTCAAGAGGGAGGAGATATGGGGATATATGTATATATATATAGCTGATTCACTTTGTTATAAAGCAGAAAGTAACACACAATTGTAAAGCTATTATACTCCAATAAAATGTTAAAAATAAAATTAATGTCCTCTTTTCCAGATCATGAAATCTGTGCCTTTAGCCTTAAGTAATACAAACTGCTTACTAAAAGATATTGTGTAATCAGTTTATAACAGGTGCAGTGTATACTCTCATTCAAGTATAGACAAGTAATGATTAATAGAAGTCAGCAAAAGACCTCTAATGCAGTTAACTAAAAGCAGAACAAATCACAGTCTTACAAATGAGAAAATCTAGGAGAAAAATTTTTAATTACTCTCTAATGAGCTTATGAAAAACTATGCAGTCAATAACAAACAGAGCTTATTTGGAATGATGGGGCAAAATGGTTTTGTTAATATAATTTGCTCAATATTTGCATGTGACTAGGTTACCTAAATTACATCTTAGTAAGGAAACTAATATGATAAAGATAACCAGGTTCTAATTACCAGGATTACTAGAAATAATAATTTGGTTGGTGATAAATACTAGAAACAAAGAGTGAAAGCTTATATATTTCTAAAAACATTTTCCAAATGATCTACAATATCTATGGAAGGAGAGCTAGCACCGTGAAATAGGATGCACAAATGTGAATCAATTTTAAGTCACTGTTGAAATTGTAGGGACCAAAGTAGTAGCTGAAATTAATTCCAGTTGAAATAACTAGATAAATCACTTCTGCTTCAATGAATTAAACCAAACCATATTTGCTCTAAGTTAGGTCTAGGTTTTCTTGTTCTATATTCAATGGAAATGGACAAATATTTCCTAATTATTTCAGGAAGCAATAAACTACCACCCCCCTCAGCTTTCTCACATATCTTTTTCAATCTTTTGACCCTATTCACTCTCCACTTTCTTGTAGAGATCATTAAAAGCTTAGCACAATAGAATGAAGTTTGTAGCATGCCTTTAACAGCACGGAGTAGAGGTGATAAAAATAGAAAATAGAGAAGAGAGACATAAGAAATAGAGTAAGAGATACCACTGAAAACTACAGGTGAAATCAATGAAAAATACTGAATCTAAAGTCATTTGATCTCTATTATGTGAAAACCATTGTGTTTGAATTCACAAAATCTTCTAAAATCTGCCTGGTTTAAAAAATAAGAAAAAGTATAGTTAGTTTACTTTGTTTACAGGGCTTTGGTTTATAAAGAATTTTAATGAATACCTTAATTTTTTTCTCTCTTTACTCTCTCTTCTCCCACCAGCAACATGTGCTATCCAATAATGATGTGATATTGTTGGGAAGTATAAGGTAAACATTCAACAGAGAGATGGTAAGATTTAAAACTTTGAAAAAGGTTGGGAAAGATAAGGCTTGTCTTCTAGAATCCATGATAGTCAACAAGGCAGCTCAAACAGCATCAGACTTCAATATTTAAGGAGGCAATTTTCTAACATTCCCATAAAAATATAAGCATTTCATTGATATCACTGAATAGCACTTTAAAAGAAATGATAAGTAAAGATGACTGGAAAACTCTCAAGAAAAAATTTCTGAGTTGATATCAAAAAATAAATTTAAAATATTATAAGCCCATTTATCAAACTCCATTTACAATAGCAACAGAAAAACTATAAGGTAACCATACTTAATTAACAAAAGAGATATAAAAATGTGTCCAGATAAATACAAAATATTACTGAAACAATTTATAAAATATCTAAATAAAAATTTTAAAAATCCCCACTTTCATGAGATTAGGAAGGCACAATATTATAAAGATGTCTAGTCATCTGAAGTAGATCTATAGATTCAATGCAATTCTGATCAAATACAAACATACTTTCATTGAACATGAAAATCTGATTTTAAAAAAATAGAGAAATGCAAATTAAAACCAAAATAAGATACCATTATTGCATTAGCTCAGACTGCCATAACAATATTCCATAGACTAAGTGGCTTAAAGAATAGAAATTTATTTTCTCTCATTTCTGGAGGGTAGAGGTTCAAGATCAAAATGTCAACATGGTTGGCTTCTGGCAAGGCTACTTTCTGGCTTGTAGAAAGCTGCCTTTTCTCTGTAAGAAAAACAAGCAGCCTTGTTAAGCTGAGAATTCAGGGAAGCTGAAGATAAATTATCACACATAAAAGATCTATGTAGTTAAAAAGCTCTAGAATTTTGCACTAGAGATGCTCAGAGGTAAAGAACAACCACTGTGAAAAGACAAACAACAGGGGACAGTAAACTGAACAGCTCTCTTAGGTGATGAAGGACTGGGAGATGTTTGGGATCCAATCAACCATAGTGAAAAGATTTCACTGACTATTATAATGTTTTGTAAAGATACCAGAAACACTGAACGTTCAGAAAAGGGTTACATTATTCCTAAAGTAAAGACTACTGTTTAGCCACACTAGCAAATTTTAAAAACAGCCTTTGAAAGAATCAAGCTGATTTGAAAACAAATTAACTCCCTGCCACAAAATTCAAAACCTTTAAGAAAAAATAAGAAAGAAAAATGTAGTGAGTCACAATGTGTATCATGAAAACATGAAATTACTAGAAGAATCAGGAAAATATAACTCAGAATAGAAAACTCAATTATTAGAGACAGACTGCAAAATGACAGGAATAATCAATTTAACGTTCAATACATGTTCAATACATATATATAGATGGTAGATTTAACATCAGATTAGAAACCACATAGAAGAAAGTCAGTGTATACAAGACCTGGAAATGGAAACTATCGCAACTGAAAAACAGAGAGTTAAACCAATATTCAGTGACCTATGGGATAAAATCCAGCCATGTAACACTGATATAATTAGAATCCCAGAAGGGGGAGGGGGCAAAAATTAAAGAAATGTTTTCCAAAATTAAAAAAAAAAATCAATCCACAGATTGAAAAGCTCAGAGCACCCCAAATTAACACACAAAAGGCACAAAAAATGCTTAAACAAATACTTAAAGTAAACACAAAAAACATACTTAGATAATTCACAGTGATAAATATGTTAAAGGTTCTAGTGGAAAAAGAGAACAATGTGATAAGTAGATGAAAAAACTCATCAGACAGTTGAAAACAACAGGAAAGAGCCAAATGGAAGTAGGGTTCAGAGGTAAAAGTTCCTGAAAGATCATCCCAGCTGAAACCTTCAGTAAGACTGTATCTCCATGCAACTTCTCTCCCCTGTTTCCTTCTATTTTGTAGGTGTTGAACACACTCTAAAAATCTCCTACATTCGAATCTGTATCTCAGAATTTGCCTTCCAGGGGACCCAGCCTGGGTAAAGGGTACATCAAAAAAAGAGAATGTTAAGTAACCTGGGGGAGAGTAGCTTTAAAAATAGAAAATAAAGAAAGGGAATTTATACATTATCACTTGTGCATCAGGCATAGAAATATCTGTTCTGGATTGGAACAGGAAAATGAGGGGCCCTAAAGCAAAAGCAGATGGAATTAAAAAAAAAAAAAGATTGAGCTGAAACACTGAACAAATGTAAGACAATGTTTAAGAAAAAAAAGAAAAAAGAAAGAATATTCAAAATTCAGCTGTACAGGAAGAAAAATGAAATGGTCATTGACTATAGTGAATACACTCACATAAAGCTAATTTATGTACTAATTTTCAACTGTTATAATCAATCTATTTGCAAGGAATGGTAGACAAGAATAGTGTCAGAAGAGTGTTTAAATGCTATTAACATTAACAAAGGAAAAATGTTACTACAGATGGCAGAGGTTGTGAGACAGAAGGGAAGGGAGAGCTGAAGGAAGGAAGGAGATATCATTGTAAACAGGAAAGTCAAAAGACAATATCAACAGTTGAAGAAATAAGGAATGCAAGTTTGGGGTTAAAAAATGGGGATCTAAATTTCTGGGATGGATATAAATTCCTGGTAAAGGAAAGGCAGGTGTTATCCAAAAAATGTAAATACAGATACAATATAAGCATTTTATTAAAGGATTTGAATATGTCAGGATAAAAATAACACACAAGTGTAAGGCAGAGTGTTTTCTTCTGGGGAATAGGATTGAGAGTAGGAAGGAAGTTTGCCTGGGATGGTAGTTTTGATGTTAGGTATATATTATGTTGATAACAATACAAACTTTTTTTTCTGAGGAATTAGGATACGAGAAGTTGGAGTGTGGGTGTGATATGAGTCAACTTTGGTTGAAAATGTGGAAGTCTTTTCTAATGAATAACACTGGAATAAACCACCTTGTAAAGGAGTGAGTTTTCAGTAAGATAATTGAGGGGTGCTACATTCATGTAAGAGACATTCCAGGGGCTTCCCTGGTGGCGCAGTGGTTGGGAGTCCGCCTGCCGATGCAGGGGACACGGGTTCGTGCCCCGGTCCGGGAAGATCCCACATGCCGCGGAGCGGCTAGGCCCGTGAGCCATGGCCGCTGAGCCTGCGCGTACGGAGCCTGTGCTCCGCAATGGGAGAGGCCACAACAGTGAGAGGCCCGCCTACCGCAAAAAAAAAAAAAAAAAAAAAAAAGACATTCCAATCTGACATTCTATGGTTTACTGTGCCTTTAAACAGAAATATTTTCAAATAACTGCTAGTAAATGCCAAAACTAAATTATTTTTTAAAATATAATATTTAACTGCATTTTTGCAATAAGAGATCTCATAATTGCCCTTTTCCTTCTCCATGAACATCTTATGTTCAGCTTTTAGAAATAAAACAACAAATTTAACTTAACTCAAGGGAAAATAAAGCCTTATATTAAATTTCTATTCAAGATATTTTGCTGAAAACCTCTTAGAGAAATCAAAGGAAAAAGAAGCTAGAACTGCATAAACAAGTTATGAAGGAGAAATTGGTTCTGTGAGGATAGATTTATTTGGTTTAGCTTTCCCTGAGTAATATGAAATATATAATGTATTTTATGAGAATTTTCTTACTGTCCATACTCAGTTCAAATTCACCCCTCAGAGAAAAAGATAATGTTGATTCTTCCTGGTTAGCCTGAACTTTCTTTTCCAATACTTTTCACAGAATGAAATATTAGTACTAAACCACACTGCCTATGCTTGAGGGAGCAGCCATAACACAGCTGGATGACCCATCACTGCCCCTGATGTCTCATACCATCTAGTATGCAAGTTGGCTCTTTAGACTGGATGGTGCTGGCACCAGCCAGCTCACTTCACTCTTGAACCACGTGAATTGTTGAAACATGCTTCCTCATATTGAGCTCAATTTCTAAACTGTATAAATTAAGTATATGGCTTTTCTTTCTAATATGATGATATTCTTTTGTACCATGAGTTTACTGTATAATTGGATTAAGTGTGAGCTTCTGTGTCTAAGACACCAACAAAAAATTATTGACTATATTATATTGTAGTATAGTAAATTATTATATTTTATGTAAAATGCAATGTATTTCCTCTCACATCCATCACTACATCATAATGGCACATCTTCATAAGTAGTACAAAATTCCACTGTTACATTCATTGTTCAGAATCATTCCAGGTTCCTGTTATTAATGGCTTTTAGGCTGCTATTGTTTTTCACTCTCAAGTGATGAAACTGCCAGTTTTATCTCTGACCTTTACCTCTATGGTCTTACACCTTAGCCATAAAGCTTTAGCTAGTGATCAAGACATGATTTCCATGTGCTTTTTGCTAATCTTCCCATTTTGCCTGGGATTTCAACTTCTATCACCCAACACCTGTTTTTCAAGATGTAACACCTACTCCTCTTAAAAAAACTCAGGTTAAATGTTTCTTGCAAGGGAGTATTTTCTGACCCACCCCAATATAATTCACTCCTTTGTGCTCCCATTAAAGCTCACACAGATATCTGTCAAGGGAAAACCTATTACAGACCCTTACATGACTTTCCTAACTCCTGCACAAACCAAATCATTCTCCATGATACTGGACTTACCTGACTAGAGTGCAATTCTGATTGCATGATTTCCCTTCATAATTCCTTCCCATTCTTTGTAGGATAAAATAAAAAGGATTTATCACATTTAGCATGGAATATAGGCTCATGATTTGATTCCAGCAATTTTGTTTTAGCTGTTTTCCTGCAGTCACTTCCCCACTAGCTCAATATTTTTAACTGATAGTAAATTTCTTGATGTCACATATATATCCTACATACTCTCTCATATTGCCCCAGCAACAAACCAAATTGTTTCACTTAGTCTCTTAAAGTGGCAATGGATGATTCTTTCATATCTTTAAGATCTAAGCTTAAATATCATCTCTTCAGAGAGGCATTTATTGACCCCTATATAAAATGGCTTTCCCCACCACTCTATTTTTCCTGTTTTATATTCACTTAGCATTTATTACAGTCAAGAATAGTAACGCTTTTTTTCCCCCTGGCTTCTTCCATTATAGTAATTTAACTTCTGATAATAATAATTTAACTTCCACTAAAATTTAATGATAGTAGGAATTTTTTTCTTGTTTCCTGCTCTGTTCCTAACACCTAAAACAGTGTCTGTTTTTTAAATGAGTGAATGAATGAATGTTTATTTAGTGAATGAATGAATGTTTGTTATTTACCTAGGAAACTCATTATTGAGTCAGCAAATTGTACTTCCCCTTCTTCACATCAAGTATCTGAAAACTGGAAGAGACTCAATGGTCTTCTCTCCAAAAGTGCCCAATATTTTAGGATTCAATGAGTAATAAATTTTAAAACAAAATCATCCACTGTAATTTCAAAAAAGAAATGAAATTTCGATTCCCATAAAGTAGTAAGGACACAACTTCACAATATATTGCATGAATTTAGATTTATGCAAAGCCTGCTTCATGGTCCTTAATGTTTCTCTTTTGGCCATGGAATACTGTAAAACTCAGGAAACACAGACCAACACCTGCAGCTCTACACTGGAAACCTCTGACCCAGCTCTCCTTTCTGCCTTTACAAGTTGTCCTTCATCACATCTTCCTCTAAATCCACTTACTCTTGTGTCTCTTTCCCTTACTCCCAGCTCAGTGAAGGAAACTAATCTGATAATTCTATTTTAACAAAAATGTTAATGTCTTTTTCAGAGGTTTGTATTTGTTTTAAACAACCACCATTAATCCAAAGGAATGAATAAATAACCCAAGATTGTGGTTGGAATTCTAGTAAGGAGAGATGTTATCTTTCCTTCCTCAAACTACACTATGTAAAAAGACTCTGCATAAAGATGATCAAGATTAACCAATCTAAGGAAAAAAATATTTACTAAAACACATTTCCTTTGAATACTATTAGTTTCTTAATAGTCAATGTTTTCATGGTAACAAAAATAATAATAAGTAAAATTTATTGAAAACTTAGCATGTACAAAACACTATGCTTTTCACACATTGTGTCTTTGTGCCTGCATAGTAGTATTAATACTATAGGAAATCATTTTTTATCCCAAATTTACAGGTAGAAAAGTAGACTTAAAGATGTTAAGTAGCATACTTAATGTCTCACTGTTTGTCAGTAGTGGGGCTAAGACTCACATTTTTTTTCAGTGTGATTCCAAAACTTTAATATTCTATAGCCTCTCACAAAAAAGTTTAGAATTGGGTTATATCTTATTTTTCATTAAAACTTATGCATAAGTCCCCTACTAACAGCCCTAAAGGGTGATAAAGTCCCTCTATATGAATAATAGAAAAGTCATGACATCATAAAGTGCAATTTATAATTTTTTTTAGCTCTAGTTGCTACTGTATTTAATTGTTACTGCTTTCATTACTGGATCAAAATCTATCACCTAAATAATATACATCATTTAATCCTATTTTTGTTCCTCAACTAATAAGATGAGTAAAATCAAATAGGACTCCCAAAGACTAAAAAAAATTTGTGTAAATATTTTGTCAAAAAATTAATAAACAGAAATCTCATGTAAATTGAATTGAGAGACCAGAAGGGGGAGCTCCCATGTCATGTGAGGACAGCAGAACCCAACAGGAGCAAGGAAGAATTCTCTTCTTTCCTGGCAGGGACTCACCCAATGAAAAGCCATGAACCTTTGTTAACTATAGCCCTCTCATCTTCCATTTCCCCTCTATACAAGTGTTCTTTCTTTGCCATGCGGGGGACTTGCAAATTGTTCACTATGTTTGCAGACCCTAAACTACAATTCTCTGATGATCCTGAATAAACCCATCTTTGCTGAAGAAATATCTGGAAACCTATTTTAGGTCAATATTTTGGTGGCCCATATGAGGACCAGAGATGACCCCCAAAGGTTCTGAGGCTGGTCAGCAAACAGATGCAGTACCCATAATTGAGCCCATTTTCCCTCACTGCTTTTCTTGCTGGGGTTTGAAGGCACATCTTTCTCCTGAATTTGAGCTCACACCTTCTTTGCCTTTGAAGCTCTCCAGGCTTTATTCAGGATTTACTTTAAGGTTTTGTTCTCTCTGGTTAATGCTTTGTTCTGTATGCAAGTACTTGTTTGGCACTTTGGTCTGATTTTGAGATATGACTGCTTCAGTTGAAGCTGGCTAGCCTTTGGCCCATTCCTTCAAGAACAGGAGTTGCTTCACTGAAACTGTGCCAATTCAGCCTTTGGAAAAGGGGCTGTTCTCTGGAAATTGCCTGACAAAGCCTTTGGCCTTGTTTCTATTGAATCAGAAATCACCTTAGTTATGGGCAAAATCTCTAACTGCTACTGGCAAAATTCATTGCATATCTCCCATCAAGATTCAAATAGACCCCTTGAAACCTCTTCCCAGAATAATCAATCTTGTATAAGAAGACTTCCAAGGCATAAAACCCATAATAAAAGATTATAAGTGTCAAGGCCTCCTTATCCCTTGTACTAGCCCCTCTAACACTCTCATTTTACCAGTGAGAAAACCTAAGGGCCAAGGGTGGAAGTTTGCCCAGGACCTCCAACAATAAAAAAACATTGCTATCCCTCAATACCTTGTTGTTCCTAACCCCCATACCTCACTAACATCCATTCCCACAGGAAATAAATTCTTTACTGTAATTAACTTATGCCACGCATTCTTTAGTATTCCAGTTGATGAAGCGAACCAATATCTTTTTGCCTTCGCTTGGGAAGAAACACAATTAACCTGGACTGTAATGCTTCAGGGTTTTTTTGAGGGTCCTTCTCATTTCCCACAAATCCTAAAGGCTGATCTGGTTGACATAAAGTTCCCTAGAGATTCTACTTTATTGCAGTATATGGATGATTTGACAGCATCTACTTGCTTTAAACCTTAAAGGTACAGAAGATCACCAAAGAAAAATTACAGTCTTCCCAAACCCAGGTTTGTTATTTATGGCATCTGATATCAGAACAAAGGCCACATCTAGATCCAGATAGATTTCATAATGTCCAAATTTCCCAAAACGCAAAACTAAGCACTGACTGGGAGGTTTTCTTGGCCTAGTTGATATTGCTAAAATTAGATTCCAAATTTTCTCTTATGGCCAAATCTCTGTATGTTTTACTAAACAATTAGTAGAAAATATTTAATAGTATGGAAAAATAGAACAGGTTAAGGGGATCAAAAGTGGAATGATATGAAATTTTTATTTCCATTGGTGGTCAGGATGGTCTTCACTATCATTTAAGCAAAAATTGTGATCATGTAAGGAATTTAGCCATGCAGATAGCTAAGTAAACTATATCTGGACAGAGAGAACAGCCTTGTGACAGCTTTAAGATAGATGGAAACCTGTATATGGCATAAGTATTAGTTTCCTATTGCTGCCATAACAAATTGTCACAAATTTAGTCTATTATAACACAGATATATTATCTTACAATTTTGGAGGCTAGAAGTTTAAGATAAGTTTCACTGGGTTGAAATCAGTGGTCAGCAGGGTCATGTACCCTCTGATAGTTCTACGGGAGAAACTTTTTCCTTGCCTTTTTCAGCTCCTAGAGTTGCATTCTTTGTATTCCTTGGCTTATGGCCCCTCCCAGGTCAAGCTCTTGCTTCACGCTTTACATCATCTTCCTCTTCTGTCAAACCTGCCTTTTATAGGGACCCTGTGATTAAATTTAGGGCCCACTCAAATAATCCAGGATAACCTTTCAAGATGCTTAACTTAATTTCATCTGCACAGTCCATTTTTGTCATATAAAGGAATCAAGTGCCAATGATATGACTTGGATATCACTGAGGGTCATTATTCAACCTACCACAGCAGTCATGCAGATCAGGAACACAAATGAACAATGATGATCAAAATCAGGCAAAGGTGAGTGTGAAAAAAATTTATTCCATGATCCTAAGTAATAGATGTGACATCATTTTTATACCAAAATTCCTAGGCAAAAAAATTCAGATCTGTTTCTGAAAGATTCAGTATTATGTATATGTATTAGATCTATATATAATATATATGTATGTATATGGAATAATTAAGTAGTTATATTAAAAATTATGTAATATTTATGTCATTGAGATAAAATATATTATATAAAAATTGCTTGAGTATCTTGTCATCAAATCCTAATTAATTATGTATGCTTATATGTTAATTATGTACGAGCATATAAATAATAAATATGTTTATTTTTATATACATATTAATCACAGTCATAATTTTCTAGATCTTAGATGATTTAACATCTTATCAGCTAAAGAAATACTGCTTTTAATAATAATTTTGTTTTAGTTAACTTATTCCTTTTAAATAAGAAAGGAATCCATTCTAAGACAACTATAATTTAACAGCATGAAAGATTTGAAAAGTTAACTAATTATAGATACTATTTGTGAATATCATCATTGTGAATACATTTGAAAAAAGACTACACTGTTTATTTTAAGTGTACGGAACATAAACATGAAACATATTTTAAAATAGTAAATGTTTCTTCAGGTCTAAAAATTTTTTTCCTAGGTATGGTGGCTGAAGAATTGTATAAAATAAGGAAATATATCTTACTATTGTATTATTTTTTTTACTTTGTATCAGAGGATGATAAAGCATAAGAATAAAATGTACATAGCCCATAAGATAACTTGCCTAAAGTTACACGAATTTAGAGAAAATTATCATAATTTATATTTCAATGTTTTACTTGATTTTTGTTTATTAGTGGCTAATTTGGTATAGTTTTAATATATTTAATCTTTATTTTCTAAAATAAGATTAAAGGAATGGCAATATGAAAAGAACCAACAATTTTTTAGGATCATAAAATAATTAAGGCAGTTGTCAATATGCTATAGGCAAAGAAAAAATTTAAGTATGTAAAACAATGTTAATATAGTTAGCATAGTTTAAGAAAAGCATAATATTGTCCTATAGGTGTTGTATTTCAAGTCACTGCTCAAATGAATTTTACAGCAGTTAAAGAAATAACTATAATATAAAGAACCCTAAATTCACAGTACATCTTTTTTCTGTATTACTCATTAAAATTATTTAAAATAAATATTCACACTTTTTGCTTTCTTACTGAAAAATATTCCATTAAAATTGTTGCTTTCCATAATCCCTTTCATACCAATATGATATTTAAAATCAAAGACTACAAAAGAGTACTGAATCTTACCAATTAGTCTAAATGAATCAATGAGGTTTTAATCCCAGTAATCATTCAAGGTTATAAAATGTAGAAATCAGTAGAAGACAAAATATTGTAGTTGAATGAAGACAATGTTAAAATTTCTTATATAAGCCTTTAGTAATTACAAAAACTAGAAATGAAAATAGACTTCAATTAATTTTATTCTTTAGTTGGTTTATCACTAGAAGTAGAATTTCTTTTCTTTCAATTGAATACAGTAATGAAAATGAAGCATATTGCCACGAACTCATTGATCTTCTCTTAACTAGTAAGTTAAATCACTACTGTTAACAACAAAATACAGATTTCTCTTCTAAGGTTGTTGACATATTGCTACTTTATTTTAGCTATCTGTCTGTCAAATTCCTGCAGATTCTCATGGGTGGCAAAATAATGGTTGATGATTCTATGTGATTAAATTGCATATTAAGAAAACACATTATCTCGTATTAGGAAACATAAGTGTGCCTGGTGTCATCATGAAATGGTTTCTGATACATATTTCTATATTCTTACATCTCTTTCATACTTTTTATGCATTTTACTTATTGATTAAAATTTATTTTATATTCATTTTATTTTTTGTTAGATTTTGATATGTTTATTTCATTTTTGCTTTTAATTACTTGTAGCTGTAGATGTTATGGCTAAACATTTGATTTGAACCCAGGAGTAATTAGAGCATGTTTCAAATATGTCACTTCATTAAATGTGAATTCTAAAGGGAAAATTATATGAACAACATAGTAATTGTACCGTTTAGAAATTCAAATGTTGTATTAGGAGGTAATATGGTAAGAATACAAATACTTTGGTAATGCGCCCATAAAGAAATGAGTTTTTTCCTGCATGTAGAAAACAAATTAGGAAAACAGTCAATATTTCTTTTCCAGTAACATTTGGTCTCTGCCCCAGATTTATGTCTAGATGTTTACTTGGTTTGTATCACTCTCAAGAGATGTGGCTTATTAGAGCCACTTGGACAGAAGTCTTAGAAATCTAATGACAATTGTTTGTTTTTCCCAAAGAACCACTTCCTAATGATTTTTATTCAGCTGTGCAGTATTAAAATGACATGTTCAGTTCCAGATGAGAGTTTTTAAATTATTTCAGCTATTCTAATACGTGTTATAGGATAAATGTCAATTTTTCTGACTTATAGTATATGTTTAGAAGCAGATCAACTGTTTGATATAAATGTTGCCTACTTCACTAATGCCTCACACAAATATGAATAACAATTTGAAGCTCCCAGATCAATACCATGCATATTTATTTGCATTAGGTAGACCAACACAGACATTTATTTTTCAATACTATAGATTCAATTATCTTTAATATAATTTGGCTCATAGTAACTGCTAATACTGAGAATTATAAAAAGTTGTTCTTCCTTCACGTAGTCAGATATTGATCTTTTCCATATGTTTCCATATGAAGTTCTCAGTAATCGTTACATACTCAGGTAGATATAAAACAATTAGTATTTACTGTGAAATTACTGTAGCTTTGTGATATAGGCTTTACAGAAAAGTCCTTAACCAAATTCACAAATAAACATACAGTGGAATAGTGGCAAAGTTCTAACTGTGCAATTAAAAAGGATCATGGTTCAATCCTGACTTCACTACTTTGTCTCTGGACATGAACAAATCCAAACCTCTCAATGGCTCAGTTTATTTATCTGTAACGTGGGTAAAGTAAAAGGATCTAAAGGAGCTACTGTATTAAAAGCAACACAATTCATGCCTGACACAGGGCTCTCTCTCTCTCTGTAGTCATTTTTATTCTATTACCATTAATGGGATTACATTAACCTCAGATGGTGTGGTGAGTATTGCATGGACTTAGCAGTTAGGAAGACCCTCTTGACTCTGCTAATTGGCTGTGTGACTTTGAGCAAGTTCTATTACCAGTGAAAGTCTGCTTATTATTTATAAAAATGAGGATCATATTTTCTTTTACATAATATTGTTGGAGGATTAAATGAGATAAACCATCTTTTTCACAGTAAGTAGTCAATAAATATTAGTTTTACTCCCTACCCACTCAGCTGAAGAATCATAAAGCCTTAAATTCATTAGACTTTCTAATAAAACGGTAGATTTGTATTACAGAAAAGTAGATGAAATTACTAAAGAGTACGTAACTTTTTAAATTTGTAATTACACATGGGTCATACTTTATGTCATAGATGGAAATTGTTAATGTTTGTAGAACCAACTTACCTAATCATTAAAAAAAAATAAGAAAACCACTTCAACTTTCATATTTCTGGAAGTGTGCAAATATCTTACCAGTTTTCTTTCTCCAAACAAAAACATATTCAACAGAATATGAACAATGAGAAATGAAAGCAGTTAAAAATTAAAGCCAAAACATTTTAGCTAACAAAAGTCACTCTAAAAGTGTCTTATCTTACTTCCCGTAAAATAACAACAGCAAAGATAAGGTAGTAAGGTAGTTAAGGAAGATAATTTAGACAAGCTGTATTTTGATATCAGGAAGGTTTTTATATGACTGCCTCAAATATCAGAACACTGCTTGAATGGGTTAGATTTCTTTTCTTAAAATTTTCCTTAAAATATATAGGACCATATCATTAAAATGATCATAATTGGTTATGTAAGTACACTACGATCCTTGCAGGATGTTTGGTTCTGTCTGAAACATCCATTAAGACTTTTGATCCATAAGACATTAGGTCCACACCAAAAGGTCCTTGATATTTGGTCCTGCCCAAAACCATTTGGCATAGACCAAATGTGCTCATGGATGTGTTAGATAGGACCAAATTTCAAGGACCTTTTGGTATGGACCAGATGTCTTATGGACCAAAAGTCTCATGGACCTTTTAGATAGGACCAAATATCTTCTAATACTTTACTATCCTTTTTTTTTTACAATAAAACAATATTGTTTCACCATCACCTTGAGGTCCTGGGATGCACCACTTTGTAAAATGTCGGTGAAATGTTGTCACCATGGAAATGTAAGGATTAGAAGGACAAGGTTCTTCTTCTGTAAGTTCTCTATTTTCTACCTGCTTCAACCAGCTTGTTGAAATTAAAGATATTTCTGCTCTTGGTCATCTACTAATTAGGGCACAGTGCTATGGTAGGGAGAGGTGGGAAGGAGAGAAGAGGAATTTTCCCCAAAATTCTAATGTCTCTGGGTAGGTCCTGCAGGTGGGAGTTGTGGATAATGTTTGGAAGAATTTGTTTATTTGTATTATTTCCTGTAGCACCATTCATTTAATGAGGGCTACCTGTAATAGCAAGATCTTTCTTGAAACCTGCTTATATTTGTGCTGAGGCTATTCTAGTTGGTGCCTCAACTTACTTTTATTTATTTATTTATTTATTCGTTTGTTTATTTATTTATTTATTTATTTATTTATGGCTGTGCTGCAAGGCTTGTGGAATCTTAGTTCTCCGACCAGGGATTGAACCTGGGCTCTGGGCAGTTGAAAGCATGGAGTCCTAACCACTGGACCACTAGGAAATTCCCTTCAACTTCTTTTAAAATTCTTGATCTCCATCTCAGCAACTCATGCTGCTCTTTTGAAGTTTAAAGATCAAGAAAATCTACTAAAATCCCATAAGACTGTAATGCTCACCACTTCAAACAAAGCATTTGGAATGAGCTGTAAGAGCCAGGATTCAAAACTATCAGGTTGAATTTGGAGACTTTATCAACAGAAAAGTTCTAAAAAGTCTTGGCTTTCTCTGGAGTGATTTCTAGAGATTTTTACTGAGAAAATTCTAGGTACAATTTTATGTCATAACAGTGTTCATGACATTTCTCTGAAACTTAGGAGGAAGTGTGTGTGTATGAAACTGTGTGTGAACATTTACATTTATTTTAAATGAGCAGTATATTCTAATACTCTAAATGATTCACTTTAAATATATCCCCAGATGATAAAGTTAATTATGCTATAATCGGGCTTAAAAAGACAATCTACATTATTACATATAACATACTGCATACAATGAATTATACATTTGAAAAGATTTATTTATTTGAAAGCTTTTCTAAGTCAGTTTCTATTTAACCACTTTCTGAAATATTGCCATTCAGGCCACTTGTGTAAACATTGTATTTTTCCTAAGACAGATTTCATATCTTTCATACTGTCATTAGAAACTGTGTGAGATGAGATAGGGACTAAGCAGATAATATTTAACAAAAATGCTTATATCTGTGCAGATTACCACCATTGAAAGTACTTATGTTTCATTACCTTCAAAATAAGGAAAAATAATCATGCATACTTCATATTATTCTGAGGATGAAATGAGATAATCTACACAAAAGAACTGGAAGATAACTGGCACATAAAAAAAGCTCAATGAAAAATAGCCTTATTATTATTATTACTATTATTTCATCCAGTAGTGTCTAAACTTGTTGATGCTTAGCAATAAAATATTTTAGTGTTGCCTTTAATACTAGTCACCACATCATATTTATTTGTAAGTCATTCTCCATGCTTATCACTATTACTAAATCTATCTATCTATCTATTATTTATCTACATACATATATATAAAAATCAGCTAAAGAATGAATATTATTGGTTAAAGAATAATACTTAGAAAACATTTTAATTAGGCTCAATTGTATGTATAAGTGTTATGAATTTGGGTTTGTATTCATGTTTTTGCATGACTCTGTAAAGCATATTGAAATAATGTGTTAATAATTAGTCCAGCAACTTCTGATTACTGCAGCAATCAGAATAACTTTTTAAGTACTGGCTTTGAGCTAGTTTGTACTTTTTGTTTTACTAATAGAAATACCAATCACCCTTTTTCCTCATTTCCCCCTTATCCCTGAAACCACTTTTAACTTTTGTAGCTGCTCTCTTCACGCTACTTCTTGTTTTGTTTTCAGTTTTAGGCACCATTTATCAACACCTCACCAGGACAATAAAGAATTTAGCACTTTTTCCTCTCCTTACCCTAACAACCATGCACAACCTTCCTACAACTTTTTCCCCCAATTTAATTTTATTTTAATGTAGGCTAAATAATCCAAATTTTGACAATGTGAATGCTATTCACATCACAGTTACATAATGAATGATGATTTGTTTCATATTTTACATAACCCTTTTAGTTTTTCCTGACAGTAAGTTTGCTTGGACTTCTTATATCTGCTATTTTTGTTGTTATTACGTATCTGAAACTTATGTTGTTATTACTTATCTGAAACTCTCCCCCAACTGTCTATATCTCCTCTCAAAATGATCAGAAACTGTAGGTGTTCTATCAGTTTTCTCTTTTTGGAGAAATTTTTCACAGAGACATCTGCTATGCTCAAATTTGGCCTGTTCTGTGTCCGGCACACAGCTGTTTTCCTTGTTTCCCCTACACTATTATTCTGGGGTGTCTGTTGCCTTTCTTATTATTTAAACCTCTCGTGTGTGTGTGTGTGTGTGTGTGTGTGTGTGTGTTTGTGTGCGCATGCATGTGTGTATTTCTTTCTTGGTATGCTCTCTTGTTTCTCTGGAAGACATCCTTTAGTAGGTTTCTGAGAAATGATGCATGAAAACTAATGTTTTGACACCTTGAGTGTATAACCAGGTAAGTTTGCTTGGACTTCTTATATCTGCTATTTTTGTTGTTATTACGTATCTGAAACTTATGTTGTTATTACTTATCTGAAACTCTCCCCCAACTGTCTATATCTCCTCTCAAAATGATCAGAAACTGTAGGTATTCTATCAGTTTTCTCTTTTTGGAGAAATTTTTCACAGAGACATCTGCTATGCTCAAATTTGGCCTGTTCTGTGTCTGGCACACAGCTGTTTTCCTTGTTTCCCCTACACTATTATTCTGGGGTGTCTGTTGCCTTTCTTATTATTTAAACCTCTCGTGTGTGTGTGTGTGTGTGTGTGTGTGTGTGTGTGTGTGTGTGTGTGTGTTTGTGTGCGCATGCATGTGTGTGTTTCTTTCTTGGTATGCTCTCTTGTTTCTCTGGAAGACATCCTTTAGTAGGTTTCTGAGAAATGATGCATGAAAACTAATGTTTTGACACCTTGAGTGTATAACCAGGTATTTAATCTATGCCCACATTTGACTGATACCCTGGACATAGAATTTTAGACTGGGTAGGAGGAGGGTAGAACAACTTGGTGGAGTAGGAAGAGGAGGAGGGCTTGCCTCCTCCCATGGACATACCAAAATGACAATTTCACATAGAGAAACTATCTCTGAGAATGACCTGATGACTAACAGGAAAAATATTCCACAACTAAAGATAAAAAGAAAAGCCACATTGAGATGGATAGGAGGGGCAAAGACGCAGTCTGGACAGGGCTCACACTCCCAGTGCTGTGACCCACAGGTGGGAAAGATACCACAGTCTTGGAGGTACTCCCTGAGGACCAAAGCCTCTGAACCCCACATTGCACTTCCCAGGCTGGGGGACCTGCACCCATAATGCCTGGCTTTAACCAAATCAATCTTTGGTTTCATACAACATCTTGATACTCGCACAGCTGAGCCCTCCCTAGATCTTATTCATTAACTATTCTGTTCTTTCCTTCACAAACATTTACCACCTGTAGATAAATTTCTGTAGGTATCTGTCAATATCTTTGCCTTTAAAGATTGTTGTTTGTGAAAACATCTGAATTTGGTAGAAAACAAGTGCTGTTCAAAACTTCCAATCCCTTCTTGGTTTTTGGTGTTTTGCATCTGATATATTTATTGTCCTGCCTCATCCCTAAAAGTTTGCACAAACTTCCATACTCCTAAAAGTTTACCATGACTAGACTCACTTTTATTTTTATCCACTGTACTGAGTACTTAGTGGACACTTGCAATGGGGGAAATTATGTTTTTCAGTTTTTGAAAACTGTATTGAATTATTTTATTGACGCTTTTCCCCACTCATTTTATTTCTCTTTTTTTGAAAGTCTATAATTCAGATATTGGGACTCCTAGATGAATACACTAATTTGCTTAATTTTTTCTATTCTCTTTTTCATCTTTTTGTCTCTTTACTTTGCTTCCTGGGAATTGTTCTCATTTACCTTCCAACACTATATTGCAGTCCTGTGCTGAGCCACACCACAGATGAAGCAAAAGAAAAATCAGTAATACTGATATTGTCTATTTTTAAAATTATTTTGTTCACTTGAGATTTATGCATTAATTTAAAAATATTTTATTAAAATATAATTTATTTGGATTACTGAGTTGATTGTTGTACCCTTACATTTTACACTCAAAGCCTCATTTGATTCACCCTAGTCTCAACCCTGCTTAATGTTAGCTGATGTGTATTCTTTCTTAGAGCAAAGTAAGCCTGGTGCTGGTTAAAGCCTTTTGAGTTTCATGGGTTGATTTGTTAATCCAAACCAAGGACACTATGGCTAGTATAGCAGAATTGCAATTAAAAAATCAAACTTTAAAAATTATGAAAACAAAAATTGGAGGAAATTTATATACTTAATAAAATAGGATTTCAAAATAAACAAAAATTCTGACTTAATTAGAAACATATGAGGATATTGCCACCAAGAACTGGGTGCTATTTTCAAAACACAGACTATCCAGAGAACTAACAGTTGTTCATTTTTAATAATCTCTCTTTTTTTTTGCTTCTATCCTACCCTATCATTTATCCCCAGAATCAGAGGTATCTCATGCTGCAAATAACTAAGACTTTGGGGAATTCTGCAGTGTGAAGTCAATTATATTATTTCTTGTCTTTCCCCGCGGATCGCTTAGGGTTTATTTTTCTCATGTGTTTGTGATTTACTTCTAACCCAGAGACTTCCCAGCTTGCAAAATGTTGCATTGTTCTCAACTCCCAGTCTCCCCAACTTGAAAGTTTGTGTCTTGAAATGAAAACAAAATACCTTTACGGTCATTTCATTGGAGTTTGTGGATGGAGAGAAAGCAGAGGTAAGTGTTCAGGCTACCATCTTTATCTAAAACTTGGCTCCTTAAACGTTTATTGGGTTTATAAGATACTATAACCATTACCAGCACAAAAATGGAATGAAATGAGTCAAAATTTCTGCAGAGACTTAAGATGTGCAAAAAATATTCCTTTTTTAGCAGAGAGGTTTTCAGCATCTTCCATGTACTAGGTGCTATACTCTTTATTGAGTACACAATCTTTTGGGGAATATAGACATATCAAAGGGCATTGTTTATAGTCTGAAATGTGTTATACTGGAGAAAATCTCAAGGTGCTATGGGTACAACCATAAGGAAGTTTGACCATAGCTTGATAGTTCAGGGAAAGTCCACAAAAGATGACATCTAAGTCGAGTCATTAAAAAAATGAGAACAAAGTAATGAAAGATGACAAGGAATGGAGAGGGACAGCTTTAGCTAAATGTAATAGTAACACATGTGAAATTGTGGAAAGATAAAAGAACGTGGCAATGAGGGAAGCCTCAAATAGTTCATTCAGCATATTTAGAGCAAGATATGAAAGGCAAGAAGGCCTGAGAATTGTCAAGGTACTGCCTCCAAAGGATAAGTCACCTATTCTTAACATTATTAACAATGTCCTTACCGAATGAGAATACTATATATTGACAATAGTAGTGTAAACAAGATTTAAATGGATAAATTTACTACTTGATCTGCCAAGCAGTATGCTTGGCTTTTAGGTTTATTTAGGAAGATAATAATATTTATAATATATACACTCTAGATGTAAGAAAGTTAAAATTATGCAACTCATGAAGAAAACATGACAAGCAAACAAATGCCAAGGGAAACTATTTTACTTTTTTGTGGAACTGATTGTAAGATACATAATTGTGTTAGAAAAAAATACTGGGAGCACGAGTTGATTCTTGACCTTCCATTAAGTTACTAAGGTTAGAATCTTGACAAAGCTTTTTAAGAAACTGATGTTACCTTTCATACCAGTGAGCATCTCTCAGCGCTTTAAATTTATCATCACGGAACATACAGTCAACAAAAGGAATTAGCAGCAAATATAATTTTTTTTAAAGTCATGGTTTTCAGAAAATTAAAAAGCATATTTATGCTCAGGTACAAACGCTTTGTCTCTGTTAGTTACTGTTAGAAAACAAAATGACTAAGAGCTCATATTTCCAAAGGGCTTGTCTGTATCTTAATTGCCACAATCCTAATGCACTGCTAAAAATGACATTTCAACCTAATTGTTTTCTGCCAAGAAATTGTCCCCTGCATGTCTTTGTTTGTGTGTTCGATTAATTAATGCTTCCCTGTCCTATTAAAACGATTAATATAATGGAGATTTTGACATGTACTTTTTAAATTAAAGGGCATGGGAGTCATAGTCTAGCATACTCAAGGTAAGTATAATTGCATTGGGAGTACACATGCAAGAACAAGGACATAGGCTAAATAGTTATTTTTCCTTCTCTGCATATAATCATAAAAGGAGGTCTATTCTCCCAAAAGAATATTTTGGTGTTTATTTTAACATGAATGGTATTTATTCAGGCTATTCTCTTCTCACTTTTCCATTATGCAAGTAAACACTCACTCATTTACTCTTGAGAATATTTTATTCATGGGGCAGTGACACCCCAATTGAAACCAACCTTTTTTTTTTTTCCTAAGCGAGAAGAAAACACAAAGATATATATTTTTCCATTATGAATTATGATGATTTTATAATTGAAAAGATGATGGATCTGAAGATTTAGGAAGCTGGTTAAGGATATTATTACATTGATATTTTCCATTTTCCTATTAGCAGTAAATTTTTGAAATCCTTATTTCTTTCTTTCAGTTTTGGATATCTCCACAAGGGCCTTATATCAGTAGTTTGAAGAACAAAGAGCATTGATATTCTAGACCTTAAAAATATTTGTGTTTTGGGACTAGTTTTTGGCTTCTCACAGTATTAATTTTTCGATATGTAAAATGGAACATTGACCACTAATGTCCCTATTAGCTGCAAATTTCTACATATGGCTTTTAATTATTTACTCAGGACTTAAAGTCTCTCATTTAAATATTATATGCATATCCTGATTTAATTTTTATCTTGTAAGCTTTCAAATTCTTTTCTACATAAAATAAATGTATGAGCAGTATTTTTATTCAATTACTTTGGAGACATTTTAATAAATATATTCATTTATATTTATTATTTATTATAATACTAATTCAGTTTCAGTGAATGATTATTTAATATTTACTCAATAGGATAAAAAAATTGTAGACAAACAAAGTAGATATCAAGACAAAGGGTAGTATCAGGCATCAAAGAAATATTTCCCAGTGATGAAAGGGTCAATTCATTGAGAAGACATAAAGAACCTAATTATATGTATACTTAAGAGCACAATTTTGAAATACATGAGACAAAAATTGGCAGAATTGAAGAAAGAATCTACACTTTTGTATGGAGATTTTAACACTGCTTTGGTAATTGAAAGCAAGAAGACAAGAAAAACAGTGAACAAAATTTTCAACTTACATTAACTAATTGATATTTACAGAGCACTATTTCCCAAACTGTGGGATACATATTCTTTTCAGTACATAGAGCATTCATCATATAGTGGGCTATAAAAAATTCCCAATAAATTTTAATCAATTAAATAATGTACAGTATACTATTTTACCACAAAGCTATTAATTAGGAACAAATTAAAAAATAGGCAGAAAATCTCAAAATAATTAGAAATTAAAGATTAAACTTGTAAAAAATCCATGGCTCAAAGAATAAAATACAAAGGAATTTGGATATCATTTCAAACTGTACAATAATGAAAGCAGACCATGCCAAAAATTGTGTAATAGTTTAAGCAGCATGTGGAGAAAATTTGATAAGTTTAAATTATTCTATTGGTGAAGTACAAAAATAATAATCTAATCTTCTACCTTTAGAAGATGGAAAATAAATATCTATTTAAAATTCAAAAAGATTAGAGGAAAGGAAAATTAATCATATTGATAAATTTGAAAATCAAAGAATACTTAAAAATCAACAAAATTTTAAAAATTTGAAAAGATTACTAAAATTATTATATCCTTAGCGATATTTGTGGAAAACAAAGAAGGTAAATTCAAAATACCAATATCAAGAATGAGGTGAACAGTGCTACAGATCCAACCAACAATAAAATTTCATAATATTTCATAATAGTATTGTATGAATAATTTTATGTAAATAGATACAATAATTTAGAAACAGACACATTTTCTGAACAACATAAATTGCCATAACTGACATAAGTTAATAAAGATAAATTGAATATCCCTTTATCTATTGAGGAAATTATATTTACAATTCAAAACTTTTCCATAAAGAAAATTCCAGGCTACTTAAAGAACTACTAAGATAGCTCTTTAAGTAGCTATTCTAGTGAATCTTATCAATTACTTGAAGAAGAAATAAGACACAAACTTAGAAAATCGAGGAAAGTAATCCTTTCAAACCTTATTTTATGTCTTGAAACCAAATGAGATAAAGACCTGAAAGGAAAGAAAATTACAGTCCAATATTTTTCATAAACGTAAACACAAAAATTTTTAAGACAATATTAGCAAATCATATCCAGTCATATATATGAAGGATGTTACATGATGACCAAGTGGAATATATTCCAGGAATGCATGGCTGGTTTAGCATTCAGAAATTAATCAATGCAATTTGCCATATATATATATTATAGAGAAGACAAATAATAAGATCATCACAAAAGATGCAGAAAAATATTATTTGAAATCCAGGACTCATTCATGATAAAAACTTTTAAACTCCTAGGCACAGAGTAGAACTCTCTCAATCCCATTAAGAATATATGTGAAAACTAAAATCATACTTTCCGCATTTCTCTCCTACCATTGGGAATATTACAAGAGAATCAGTTCTCACCATTTCTATTCAACATTGTAATGGAAGTCCTAGCTAGTGAAATTGGACAAAGAGAAATGAAAACACAAATGTCGGCATGGAAACCTTAATATTAGATGATATGCCTGTGTATATAGAAAAGCCTACAGAATCTACAAGCAGCTACTTAGAGTAATAAGTACAATAAATTTAGCAAGCTCACAGGATAAAATATCGGTATAAAATCTGTATTTCTCTATACTTACAATGAGAAATAAACACTTTAAAATGTTTCCATTAATGATAGCATCAACAAATATTAAATAGGGATAAATCTAACAAAATACGTGTGGGATCTCTATTATGAAAACTATGAATTGCTTCAGAGAAAGAAAATAAGACCTAAGTAAAAGGAGAGCTATGCTTTATAAATGAGAAGACTCATTATTTTTAAGATGCCAATTTTTCCTGATTTGTTAGCTTTAATAAGATTTCAGTCAAAATATCATAAGAATCTTAACTAGTTCTAAGATGAAATGGAAAAGGATCTGGAATAGTCAAAATAATCTTGAAAATGGAGACATTTGATAGAGTTACACTAACTTATTTCAAAACTTGCTCTTAATATGTAGTAACAGACAGATATCTCAATAGCATACTTTAAGAATTTAATAATACACAAAAAGATCAATAGAACAATAAAATATTTCATGCAGATATTTTCAATTAATTTTGGAACAAGGCCTTAGTCAACTCAATGAGGAAGGAAAGTATTTATGAAATGATGCTGGAATTAAGTGGATATTTGTACTTAAAAATTATTGTTGATCGCTACTTTGCCAATACACAAAAATTATTTAGTTGGTTCATAGAACAAAATGTAAAGCTGGAGGTAAAAAGATTCTAGAAGAAACTATAGAGGGACCTTCAAGATGGCAGAGGAGTAAGATGTGGAGATCACCTTCCTTCACACAAATACATCAAAAATACATCTGCATGTGGAACAACTCCTACAGAATACCTACTGAATGCTGGCAGAAGACTTCAGACACCCCAAAAGGCAAGAAACTCCCCACGTACCTGGGTAGGGCAAAAGAAAAAAGGAAAAACAGCGACAAAAGAATAGGGATGAGACCTGCACCTCTGGGAGGAAGCTGTGAAGGAGGAAAAGTTTCCACACACTAGGAAGCCCCTTCACTGGTGGAGACGGGGGTGGGCTAGGGGGTGAAGCTTTGGAGCCACGGAGGAGAGTGTAGCAACAGGGGTGCGGAGGGCAAAGCGGAGAGATTCCCGCAAAGAGGATTGCTGCCAACCGGCCCTCACCAGCCTGAGAGGATTGTCTGCTCAACCGCCTGTGTGGGCAAGGGCTGGGAGCTGAGGCTTGGGCTTCACTGGTCAGACCCCAGGGAGAGGACTGGGGTTGGCTGCGTGAACACAGCCTGAAGGGGGCTAGTGCGCCACAGCTAGCCTGGAGGGAGTCTGGGAAAAAGTCTGAACCTGCCTAAGAGGCAAGAGACCATTATTTTGGGGTGCACAAGGAGAGGGGATTTGGAGCACTGCCTAATGAGCTCCAGAGACTAGCGCAAGCCGCGGCTATCAGTGCGGACACCAGAGATGGGCAAGAAACACTAAGGCCGCTGCTGTAGCCACCAAGATGCCTGTGTGGAAGCAGAGGTCACTGTCCACACCTCCCCTCCTGGGAGCCTGTGCAGCCCACCACTGCCACGGTCCCGTGATCCAAGGACAACATCCCCAGGAGAACACAAGGTGCGCCTCAGGCTGGTGCAACGTCACACAGGCCTCTGCCACCGCAGGCTCGCCCCGCATTCTGTACTCCTGCCTCCCCCTGTCCTGAGTGAGCCACAGCCCCCTAATTAGCTGCTACTTTAACCCCCTCCTGTCTGGGTGGGGAACAGATGCCCTCAGGTGACCTACACATAGAGGCAGGGTCAAATCTAAAGCTGAACCCCAGGAGCTGTCAGAACAAAGAAGAGAAAGGGAAATTTCTCCCAGCAGCCTCAGGAGCAGCAGATTAAATCTCCATAATCACCGTGATGTACCCTTCATCTGTGGAATACCTGAATAGACAACGAATCATCCAAAATTGAGGTGGTGGACTTTGGGAGCAACTGTAGACTTGGGGTTTGTTTTCTGCATCTAATTTGTTTCTGGTTTTATTTTATTTTCATTTAGTATTTACAGCTTATTATCATTGGTATATTTGTTTATTGATTTGGTTGCTCTCTTCCTTTTTTCTTTAATAAATATATATTTTTCTTTTTCTCTTTTTGTGAGTGTGCATGTGTATGCTTCTTTGTGTGATTTTGTCTGTATAGCTTTGCTTTTACGAATATTACAAGAGAATCAGTTCTCACCATTTCTATTCAACATTGTAATGGAAGTCCTAGCTAGTGAAATTGGACAAAGAGAAATGAAAACACAAATGTCGGCATGGAAACCTTAATATTAGATGATATGCCTGTGTATATAGAAAAGCCTACAGAATCTACAAGCAGCTACTTAGAGTAATAAGTACAATAAATTTAGCAAGCTCACAGGATAAAATATCGGTATAAAATCTGTATTTCTCTATACTTACAATGAGAAATAAACACTTTAAAATGTTTCCATTAATGATAGCATCAACAAATATTAAATAGGGATAAATCTAACAAAATACGTGTGGGATCTCTATTATGAAAACTATGAATTGCTTCAGAGAAAGAAAATAAGACCTAAGTAAAAGGAGAGCTATGCTTTATAAATGAGAAGACTCATTATTTTTAAGATGCCAATTTTTCCTGATTTGTTAGCTTTAATAAGATTTCAGTCAAAATATCATAAGAATCTTAACTAGTTCTAAGATGAAATGGAAAAGGATCTGGAATAGTCAAAATAATCTTGAAAATGGAGACATTTGATAGAGTTACACTAACTTATTTCAAAACTTGCTCTTAATATGTAGTAACAGACAGATATCTCAATAGCATACTTTAAGAATTTAATAATACACAAAAAGATCAATAGAACAATAAAATATTTCATGCAGATATTTTCAATTAATTTTGGAACAAGGCCTTAGTCAACTCAATGAGGAAGGAAAGTATTTATGAAATGATGCTGGAATTAAGTGGATATTTGTACTTAAAAATTATTGTTGATCGCTACTTTGCCAATACACAAAAATTATTTAGTTGGTTCATAGAACAAAATGTAAAGCTGGAGGTAAAAAGATTCTAGAAGAAACTATAGAGGGACCTTCAAGATGGCAGAGGAGTAAGATGTGGAGATCACCTTCCTTCACACAAATACATCAAAAATACATCTGCATGTGGAACAACTCCTACAGAATACCTACTGAATGCTGGCAGAAGACTTCAGACACCCCAAAAGGCAAGAAACTCCCCACGTACCTGGGTAGGGCAAAAGAAAAAAGGAAAAACAGCGACAAAAGAATAGGGATGAGACCTGCACCTCTGGGAGGAAGCTGTGAAGGAGGAAAAGTTTCCACACACTAGGAAGCCCCTTCACTGGTGGAGACGGGGGTGGGCTAGGGGGTGAAGCTTTGGAGCCACGGAGGAGAGTGTAGCAACAGGGGTGCGGAGGGCAAAGCGGAGAGATTCCCGCAAAGAGGATTGCTGCCAACCGGCCCTCACCAGCCTGAGAGGATTGTCTGCTCAACCGCCTGTGTGGGCAAGGGCTGGGAGCTGAGGCTTGGGCTTCACTGGTCAGACCCCAGGGAGAGGACTGGGGTTGGCTGCGTGAACACAGCCTGAAGGGGGCTAGTGCGCCACAGCTAGCCTGGAGGGAGTCTGGGAAAAAGTCTGAACCTGCCTAAGAGGCAAGAGACCATTATTTTGGGGTGCACAAGGAGAGGGGATTTGGAGCACTGCCTAATGAGCTCCAGAGACTAGCGCAAGCCGCGGCTATCAGTGCGGACACCAGAGATGGGCAAGAAACACTAAGGCCGCTGCTGTAGCCACCAAGATGCCTGTGTGGAAGCAGAGGTCACTGTCCACACCTCCCCTCCTGGGAGCCTGTGCAGCCCACCACTGCCACGGTCCCGTGATCCAAGGACAACATCCCCAGGAGAACACAAGGTGCGCCTCAGGCTGGTGCAACGTCACACAGGCCTCTGCCACCGCAGGCTCGCCCCGCATTCTGTACTCCTGCCTCCCCCTGTCCTGAGTGAGCCACAGCCCCCTAATTAGCTGCTACTTTAACCCCCTCCTGTCTGGGTGGGGAACAGATGCCCTCAGGTGACCTACACATAGAGGCAGGGTCAAATCTAAAGCTGAACCCCAGGAGCTGTCAGAACAAAGAAGAGAAAGGGAAATTTCTCCCAGCAGCCTCAGGAGCAGCAGATTAAATCTCCATAATCACCGTGATGTACCCTTCATCTGTGGAATACCTGAATAGACAACGAATCATCCAAAATTGAGGTGGTGGACTTTGGGAGCAACTGTAGACTTGGGGTTTGTTTTCTGCATCTAATTTGTTTCTGGTTTTATTTTATTTTCATTTAGTATTTACAGCTTATTATCATTGGTATATTTGTTTATTGATTTGGTTGCTCTCTTCCTTTTTTCTTTAATAAATATATATTTTTCTTTTTCTCTTTTTGTGAGTGTGCATGTGTATGCTTCTTTGTGTGATTTTGTCTGTATAGCTTTGCTTTTACTATTTGTCCTAGGGTTCTGTCTGTCCTTTTTTTTTCTTTTGTATAGTTTTAGCACTTCTTATAATTGGTGCATTTGGTTTTTCGTTTGGTTGTTCTCCTTTCTTTCTTTTCTTTATTTTTAATAATATATTTTTTCTATTTTAATAACTTTATTTTCTTTTCTGTCTCTTTCTTCCTCCCTTCCTCCCTTCCTCCTTCCTTCCTTCCTTCTTTCTTACATTTGCCCTCAGGTGACCTACACATAGAGGCAGGGTCAAATCTAAAGCTGAACCCCAGGAGCTGTCAGAACAAAGAAGAGAAAGGGAAATTTCTCCCAGCAGCCTCAGGAGCAGCAGATTAAATCTCCATAATCACCGTGATGTACCCTTCATCTGTGGAATACCTGAAAAGACAACGAATCATCCAAAATTGAGGTGGTGGACTTTGGGAGCAACTGTAGACTTGGGGTTTGTTTTCTGCATCTAATTTGTTTCTGGTTTTATTTTATTTTCATTTAGTATTTACAGCTTATTATCATTGGTATATTTGTTTATTGATTTGGTTGCTCTCTTCCTTTTTTCTTTAATAAATATATATTTTTCTTTTTCTCTTTTTGTGAGTGTGCATGTGTATGCTTCTTTGTGTGATTTTGTCTGTATAGCTTTGCTTTTACTATTTGTCCTAGGGTTCTGTCTGTCCTTTTTTTTTCTTTTGTATAGTTTTAGCACTTCTTATAATTGGTGCATTTGGTTTTTCGTTTGGTTGTTCTCCTTTCTTTCTTTTCTTTATTTTTAATAATATATTTTTTCTATTTTAATAACTTTATTTTCTTTTCTGTCTCTTTCTTCCTCCCTTCCTCCCTTCCTCCTTCCTTCCTTCCTTCTTTCTTTCATTCATTCATTCATTCATTCATTCATTCATTCATTCTTATCCCTTTTCTTCTGAACCAAGTGGCTGACAGGGTTTCCATGCTCCAGCCCAGTGTCAGGCCTGAGCCTCTGAGGTGGGAGAGCTGAGTTAAGGACATTGGTCCACTAGAGACTCCTGGCTCCACATAACATCAAATGGTGAAAGCTCTCACAGAGATCTCCATCTCAATGCTAAGACCAAGCTCCACTCAACGACCAGCAAGCTACAGTGCTGGACAACCTAGGCCAAACAACTAGCAAGACAGGAACACAACCTACCCCTTAGCAGAGAGGCTGCCTAAAAACATAATAAGTTCACAGACACCCCAAAACACACCACCAGACGCGGTCCTGCCCACCAGAAAGACAAGATCAAGTCTCATCCACCAGAACACAGGAAGCAGTGCCCTCCATGAGGAAGCCTACAAAACCCACTGAACCAACCTTAGCCACTGGGGGCAGACACCAAAAACAATGAGAACTACGAACCTGCAGCCTGCAAAAAGGAGACCCCAAACACAGTAAGTTAAGCAAAATGAGAAGACAGAGAAATACACAGCAGATGAAAGAGCAAGGTAAAAACCCACCAGACCAAACAAATGAAGAGGAAATAGGCAGTCTACCTGAAAAAGAATTCAGAGTAATGATACTAAAGATGATCCAAAATCATAGAAATAGAATGGAGAAAATATACGAAACGTTTAACAAGGACTTAGAAGAATTAAGAACAAACAAACGACTTCAGACTATATTAGAAAGCTACAGTAATCAAATCAGTATGGTACTGGCACATAAACAGAGATATAGATCAATGGAACAGGATAGAAAGCCCAGAGATAAACCCATGCACATATGGTCACCTTATCTTTGATATAGCAAGAATATACAATGGAGAAAAGACAGCCTCTTCAGTAAGTGGTGCTGGGAAAACTGGACAGCTACATGTAAAAGAATGAAATTAGAACACTCCCTAACACCATACACAAAAATAAACTCAAAATGGATTAAAGACCTAAATGTAAGGCCAGACACTATAAAATTCTTAGAGGAAAATGTAGGCAGAACTCTCTATGACACAAATCACAGCAAGATCCTTTTTGACCCACCTCCTAGAGCAATGGAAATAAAAACAAAAATAAACAAATGGGACCTAATGAAACTTAAAAGCTTTTGCACAGCAAAGGAAAACATAAACAAGACAAAAATACCACCCTCAGAATGGGAGAAAATATTTGCAAACGAAACAACTGGCAAAGGATTAATCTCCAAAATATACATGCAGCTTATGCAGCTCAATATCAAAAAAACAAACAACCCAATCCAAAAATGGGCAGAAGACCTAAACAGACATTTCTGCAAAGAAGACATATGGATTGCCAACAAACACACGAAAAAAATGCTCAACATCATTAATCATTAGAGAATTGCAAATCAAAACTACAGTGAGATATCATCTCACACCAGTCAGAATGGCCATCAGCAAAAAATCTACAAACAGCAAATGCTGGAGAGGATGTGGAGAAAGGGAACCCTCTTGCACTGTTGGTGGGAATGTACATTGATACAGCCACTATGGAGAGCAGTATGGAGGTTCCTTAAAAAACTAAAAACAGAACTAGTATATGACCCAGCAATTCCAGTACTGGGCACATACCCTGAGAAAACCATAATTCAAAAAGTATCATGTACCACAATGTTCATTGCAGCACTATTTACAGTAGCCAGTACATGGAAGCAACCTAAATGTCCATCGATAGATGAATGGATAAAGAAGATATGGCACATATATACAATGGAATATTACTCAGCTATAAAAAGAAATGAAATAGAGTTATTTGCAATGAGGTGGCTGGACCTAGAGACTGTCATACAGAGTGAAGGAAGTCAGAAAGAGAAAAACAAATACCATATGCTAACACATATATGGAATCTAAAAAAACAAACAAAACTGTTTCTGGAGAACGTAGGGGCAGGACAGGATTAAAGACGCTGACATCAAGAATGGACTTGAGGACACGGGGAGGGGGAAGTGTAATCTGGGACGAAGTGAGAGAGTAGCATTGACATATATACACTACCAAATGTAAAATAGATAGCTAGTGGGAAGAAGCTGCATAGCACATGGAGATTAGCTTGGTGCTTTGTGTTCCACTAGATGGGTGGGATAGGGAGGGTGGGAGGGAGTTGCAAGAGGGAGGGTATATGGGGATATATGTATACATATAGCTGATTCACTTGTTATACAGTACAAAGTAACACACCATTGTAAAGCAATTATACTCCAATAAAGTTGTTAAAAAAAGAGAGAAAATATGGGAGAATAACTTTGCAATCTAGAAATATGCCAAGATTCTTAAACAGTTCATAAAATACCAAACAATAAAAGTTTGCATTTATTTTTCTTACTGCAAATGCTTTCAGAAAATGATACTGTAAATCTGCATTGAGGCAACACAGAATCATGGAAATATCATGGCCTTAAAATAAGTGTTACGCAGTAGTTAAATTAGTTTGGTAAATACTGGGTTAAACAGCAACAAATTTATTAGTGTAATGCTTCATATTTTTAATAGGTTGTGTTTTTTCATATCTAAAACAGGTATTGTATATGATATTTCCCAAATTTCTTTGATATTATTAATTACAAAAAAAATTATCACAAAATTCCTATTTACATCTTGCATTGTATGTGCTATAAAGAATATGTTTAGGGAAATAATAGGTTACAGATATCTTGGCTTTTTGGTCTTCAAGGTCTAATTAAACATTTTTTTTTTTTTTGAAAAATGAACTTATTTACAAAATGGAAGTAGAGTCACAGATGTAGAAAACAAACTTATGGTTACCGGGGAGTAAGGGCGGAGGGATAAATTGGGAGACTGGGATGGATATATAGACAGTACTAAATATAAAATAGATAACTAATAATGACCTACTGTATAGAACAGGGAACTCTACTCAATACTCTGTAATGGCCTAAATGGCAAAAGAATCTAAAAAAAGAGTGGATATATGTATACGTATAATGGGTTCACAAGTCATCATTCTTATGAGTTTTTCCTCGAGTGTGTCTCTGAAAGATATGCCCTTCATCTGATATTTTATTTCATGTTTCCTTGCTTTATCAGTTTATTGAGTATTTGCTGAAGTGACCAGTAGTTTCCATACATAATGACACTGACTCCTCCTCTAATCTATTTTTAAAATAAAGCCAGATTAAGTGATACACATTTACTAAGCACACATGCACACACACATATACACACACACCCCGACACATGTGTGTGTGTGGCATGTATGCATGTATGCAAATATATAGCACATACAAAAGGGAGATCTTATAATACGTAATGCCAGATTTTTCTGTGTAAACCATCATTCAAAATAACCACATTCTTCTTTTTAGACTTCTAAAATAAGAAGAGATTGAACATATTCTAGGGACTTAGCTACATGCCAACAAAATCCTTATTTCTTAAGCTAGAATTAAATCTTCCACAATCTTGTCCTAATCTATATTCAAATATAACTTCCATCCAAAGCAGCTGCCAAATATAACATAATATATCCTCCTATATTTATTTGATATACCTGTTGAAATGAGCAACTAATTCTTACTAAACACCTTCTTCATGCCTTTTCTTATGCGATTCCTTCTGCCAAGAATTCCTTCAGCTTTCTTCAAAGATTAGTGTCAAATTAACCTCTGTAGTATGCCGTTGCTATTTCCCTCAGCTAAAAATGAACTCTAGTTCTGCTAAATGCCATTAACATTTTCAACTTCTGCTCTATAGTTAAAGTTCTACTTTAACTTTTAAAAAGTATATATTGAATTTTCTTACTATATATTGATCCCATGAGATGGGAGTTAACCATTTACAATAATAAATCTCCTATAGACTTTTGCACAGTTTCATACATAGTCAGCTCTCAATAAACACTTGTAAAGTAAATGGTTTTTAAAAATCATAGATATTTTTGTTTTTCTTTAAACTATTTCAAAAGATATCCATGAAAATTTCATAATTACTCTAAGACAATACTACTTACAGATTCCATGGCACTTAATATCTAATAGGTATTGGTAGGGTTCAGTTGTTTTGTGGAGAAGCTACTGTGTGAAGCTTGCTGACTTCTCTGTTTGTATATGATATCTGTAATTATTTTGTTAAATTAACCAGTAATTATATAACTTTTGTACTGTATATTTAATATATACTTTATATTTCTTATACTCTTAGTTATAGAATTATTTTAATTATCTGATTTCATGCACTCAACAAATTTTACTGACTATTTATTATATACTAGGCACGATGCTAGGCACTGAAATTGTGCTTAAATTTTGTATAACAGACAAAATATAATCAGGTAAATAATATTCTTTCTTTCTATATATATAGTATATTATTTATATAATTAATATTTATAAAATATAGGTAAAATACTTAAATATTATGGCAAATGCTATGAGATCACAGAAGTCTGTGAGAGATCAAGACTAGATTAGACAACTAGAAAATACTTTTTAGAAGAGGTGATATTTAATCTATTTAAGCAGAGTCTGAAATGTGGGGATTTACTCACCATGTAAAGAAAAGAGAAAAAGAATGGCTGTTATTGAAAAGACAAGAAATAACAAATGTTGTAGAGGATGTGGAAAAAGGGAACCTTCATACACTGTTGATGGGACTGTAAAATGGTGTAGCCAGTATGGAAAATAGTTATGGAGATTCCTCAAAAAATTATGAATAGAACCACAATATGACCCAGCTATTAAACTTCTGGGTATTTATCTGAAGAACATGAAAATACTAATTCAAAAAGATATATGTACCCCTATGTTCACTGCAGCATTATTTACAATAGCCAAGATGTGGAAACAACCTAAGTGTCCATTAATAAAAGAATGGATAAAGATGTGGTGTGTGTATGCAATGGAATACTACTCAGCCATAAAAAGAATAAAATCCTGCCATTTGTGACAACATGGATGGACCTTAAAAGAATAATGCTAAGTGAAATAAGTCAGATGGAAAAATACAAACACCTTAAGATTTCACTCATACGTAAAATCTTAAAAAACAAAACTAACCAATAAAAATAAACTTATAGCTAGAGATAAGATTAGTGATAACCTAAGCAGAAGGGATTTGGGAGTGGGCAAAATAAGTGAAGGGGGTCAACTGTATGCAGTTGGATGGTAATTAGACTTGTGGTGGTAATCTCTCTTTGGTGTATACAGATGTTAAATTATAATGCTGTACACCTTAAACTTACAAAAGAACAGAGGAAAAATTCATGATAGATATAAAAAACTGTTTAAAAGTACCATTATAATCTAAGCAACAAAATACTTGTTAAATCCTTTAAATGTCTCTAACAAAATCGTTCATTTTATTCCATTTTATTCCATAGACGGTTCATGTTATTTTCGTTCTGAAAATAACATGGATTTAGTCTGTATTTATAAAAGATTTTTCTTAAAAAAAAAGAAATTAAGAAAATACCTTGTAGTGAGGTATATAATAGGTTTAAAAAGATATGGAAAATTTAAAGTTTATGCATTTTTTATTGTCTATAGCAAAAAACAAAATTGGAATGGAGAGAAGAGGGCAGAAATATGCCTAATCATGTGTACTTTGCATATGGTATAACAGTATTTTTTTCCTAGTTTCATGAACTGCTTTTCTTTCTTTTCTTTTCAGAAACATGCTTACTAGAATATTTTGAAATCTTAAAGTAATATTATTAAATATATTTATTTCACACTCCTGTTTATTAGGAGGCCTTGCAAGGTTTTAAGACCACAGTTTAATTTAAGGATTGTGAAATGGGAAGAATATCTTATTTAAATATTGTGAATCGTGCATAAATGACTTAGTAGGTTCCTACAGTAATGCCCTAATTATGCTATAACTCATTAATAGGAAAATTCCAGTTTATGTTAAATGTTCCACATTTTCACACCTAGGATAAAATCTGAAGACTTACACTATATAAAAATGCAGCATAGAATAGTCATTTTCATCCAGTTGTAAGAGTTTTCATTTTGCTGCTTCATGAAATGATCAAGTTGTTTTGTATTGCAATACAGAATATAAGAAGCAATCTTAAATTTAAAAAATAGGGAAAACCTATCAGTTTATATCACTAATTTACCCACAGTTAAAACTGCTGTCATGCATGCTAAAGACACTTTAGAAAGATTTCACTGACTGCTTTCATTTAACTACCTCTTTGCCATTTATTGGCTTATTTTATACAAAATGGAGCACAGTCAAAAACCCAAGGGAAGATATTAGGTTTTAGTTTTATATACCCCATCATGGAAATAATAAAATGAAGAATAGGGTTTTTTTGTTTTTGCATTTGTTAAATATCCCACATCAAAAAAAAAAATCCATATGAAAGTCTCTCAGCACAATGTTAACATATAAATAGGCATCTCTTTCTTTTATGTTCTTTCACATTTGAACCAGTATCTGTCTCATTTTCCAAGGTATGCCATTTTCTTTCAAACTATATAGAGTAATAAAGTAGAAGTGCCACAGTAGAAAACTATATTATAAATGGGAAAACTCTTTGTTTTCTAAAGTTTTTCTTTCAGGAGACCTGTTTCAAATCAGCTCTGCATTTTTTTCCCACTATAAAGTAATGCACTTAAGTACATATCCCTTTGTTTCAATAAATAAAGGAGTCATAGAAATGCAATCATCAAGGGCTAGGCCATTATTGGGAAACATATGTATAACTACTTAATTATGAGGATAAATGACTATACTAACAGCAGAAAGGTTGATTTTTTGTTACATACACCTGCATATTAATAGACAAATTTTTGTCAATCCCTTTGCTATTGAAATGTTCCAAGAGATCATCTAACATATGTTCACGTTACCAGTCCTCTAATAGATAAAAATTCAGTAATGAGAGGCTATATGAATCAAGCATGCACCATCCTATAGCATAGGTCTGACGACCCCTGAATGTGACCTTCTCCCAGAGGAAACCAATTTAATGCTTCATCGCACACAGAGTAGTATGTATGAATCACAAAACCTCCAGATAAATTAGTGACAGGTACATCTGAATAGGATTCCTTCTAAGTCGCTTATCTGCAGCCAGGCAAGCTTGTTTCATCCTCACTTTCAAAGATAAAGCCACATGGTACGTTGCCTTGGCAGATTCTCACAAAGCAAACAGCCCAGATTGTCCATTATTGGGGGAAAAAATTCCTTTATTATTTCAGGTACTGTGTACTGTGACAACAAATGGGATAATGCCAGTGGAAAATTCATCAGTCGATACCAGGCTTTATGTCTTCTCTAACTTTCATAAGCTCTGTGCCTCTTGCTCTTTTACTTTTATTTTTGACAGTTCTGATACCCCCCAGTTGTAGCCATGGCAAAGTTCAAGAACAAAACAGCAGGTTATCAAAGACAACTTATCAGAAGCCAAACAGGGAGAAGAGATGCCAACAATTAGTAAGTAATGGAAAGACGGATCTGTGACAGAACAAGGAAGAAAGGTGCACCAATCTTTTATCTTTAACCGACTACTTACTCCGTTTGAAAAAAAACTCAGAGAAAAACTGAGACAATAAATATAGGCTCTAAGTACTCAGGGATATTGATCATAGAAAAGATGAAAAAATAAATTATGCATAAAATAGCATAGGAAATGTTTATTTGTAAGGGATTATTTTATAAATTTTATCAAGCATAAATAAATTGGAATATCAAAAGTATGTAAAGCTGTCTGCTTTAAACTAAGTATCAGTGAATAGCACGGATATATTACCTTCTTCAAAGTTAAGTTTCTACTAACTACTAGAATTCTTTAAACTGAACAATAGAACAGACAATATCAATTGTTACTTTCTGCACTTCTTATGGTCCACACTTAAACTTAATCAAGACTTTCATTATATATCTTAATAAAGGCCATGTCTTATCACAAGGTCAGTTATATAGCATAGCAGAATTCAGTAGCACAAAATCAATAGTACTCACGTTTTAGGTTCCATAGATGGTCCTTCTCATGCAAAATCAGGGTTGTGCTTTCTGGGTGAGTCTGTGTTCAATCAAAATGACAAAAGTCTTAGTTTCCCATGCACTGCTGCTTAGAATGCATGCAAATAAACTCCCAGTTAGTCAAGGAGAAAAAAATTGTGTTAAAGAGTACTGATTTGTAAATTTGGTCCTTTCAAATGTAGATAATATTTACCCCTCCTCTTTCCCCCATATCTTTGCAAAATTTCTGCCCAATGAACTCATTACTGTAGAAACTCAACTATGGCTATGGTCAGTTAATGAAATTCAGGTCTGGGATTAACCTCCATAAACATGTACATAGTTGGGCTTCTGGAATTGGGAGAGACAAGGGTGATACTGGAAAGGAAAAAAAAGTAAACCATATAATTTAAAGGATGATAAATTCTTACAATAGATTTAGCTAAACTAACTGCTGTCCTATATTTGAGGTGATTCATAAAATTCTTAATGTACAAAAAATGAAAGCAAAAATACTTTGAAAACATTACCAATACCATATTCAATGACACTTTGGGGAATATTAATGTAATATTAATGTAGCTACTAAGTTTACCTTCTTTGAAATTACACAGGTTTAATTAGATGTATGTCCTTTACAGCCCCAATAATTTAAGCAATATTAAACACCATTTAAAATATGCAAGAACTTCAGTTAGCATGCAATAAAATTATTTTTGCTCTATCCAGTTACTATGTTTATATTTAGTTATTATTTACAATGCACTTTAACATCATCAATAATTTCTTGGAAGCTTCAGTATTTGAGGACTAAAATGTTCAATTAAAACATTAACCTACTTGTGAAGTACCATATTATAATAATGTGAGTTTATTTTTATGAACTAGAAAAAATATGCAAATGTAATCAGAACAATTAGTTTGAATATTTAAAAAGCCAAATGTCATGTGTGTATTTAAATTCTATAAATACAAAGTCATGTAAATAAGTCCTTAATTACTACATGTCAAACTTTATTCACTGTATAATGGAGTGTTCAAATTTTCTGGTTAATTATCCATTTATTTAACAAATAGATCTTGTCTAAGATGGCTTTACAATTCCCCTAGGCTTGACTAAACTTTACATAGGTTTCTTCCTGATTTTAGGCCCCTGACCTCCCTTTTCTCAGAGCATTTACTTTAAACTTGCAATTATGAATTATTTTTCTGGCCCTTTGATATATAAATCTTTTCCCAACCTCTTGCCAGTTTCACAGTACAGGAATGTCTTTCTCAAGGACTTGGGAGCCACCCTTTTGAGATGTAATCATCAAGAAAGATAGTGTCTCTATCTCCTAGCCTCTAGGTGAGGGTCCAAGGCTAATAATAGGCACTATTAACAAACCCAAATGACCTCATCATATTGACTAACTTCCCCCTAACATCTTCTAGTATTATTTATTTATTTATTTATTTATTTTTGGCCGCATTGGGTCTTCATTGCTGCACGCATTGCTTCTCTAGTTGTAGCGAGTGGGGCTACTCTCTATTGTGGTGCACGGGCTTCTCAGTGCGGTGGCTTCTCTTGTTGTGGAGCATGGGCTCTAGGCACGCGGGATTCAGTAGTTGTGGTGCACGGGCTTAGTTGCTCCGCGGCATGTGGGATCTTCCTGGACCAGGGCTCGAACCTCTGTCCCCTGCATTGGCAGGCGGATTCTTAACCACTGCACCACCAGGGAAGTCCTCATCTTCTAGTATTTTTTTACCAGATCAGGTCAGCTCTTAAAAATTTCCCACCATATATTTCAGCAGAGTTAAGTTCAATATCTCCCCCCCTTTTGCAATAGTCTTGAATAAAGTCTTCCTTGACTGTTTAACTCCATCTGATGCAAGGTTCCTTTATGTTCTCAAGTGTTCATTATGTGCCAACACACTAGTAATTCAGTGTTAGAGAAGGTAGACACTGTACTTGCCTTAACAGAACCTATGGTCTAGTTGGGAGACAGAGACATGTCAATTGACATTTAAAATAGAAGGTGATCAATACTATGACTGTAAGAACAGAATGGGGCACCAAATAAAAGTGGAGCAGATGATAAAAAGTATAAAAGAATACATGTGATTGAATCTATCACTTCACATGATGAGGTATCATCCAGAGAAGCTGGACAAGGGAAAATGCTCCAGGAAGAGGGTTTAGCATGTGTGAAAGCTTAGAGACAAAATAAACATTTCAGTGCAAAGAAAATAAGATCGAAATGGCTGGATTGTATACAGTGATGTGGGGGAGTGGCAGGAAATGAGGCTGAGATGTAAAAGAAAGGAGATAAGAAAAGGCACTTAATCAGATAGTTGTTCACTTTTCTTTTAACGAACACGTTTACAGGGGAGGTGATATAACTTAAGTTCAATGCCAAGGGCTCTGGTGTCAGACAATCAGGCTTTGAAATCTGGCTCTATCTCTCACAAGTTGTATGAATTAGGAAAGTAGTTTAAACTCTCTTAGCCTCAGTTTCCCCATTTCATAAATGAGGAGAATAAAAATACTTACTTCATGAGGTTTTGTGAGGATTAAAAGGAAAATTCCACATAAAATATTCAGCACAAGCCTTAGGACATGAAAATGATTGATGGTGACGATGGTGATGAATATGATGATGACGGAGACAATGATAGAAAGTAATCTATGATGATATCAATGATGGGGGGGCCACACAAGGGTCACAGTGAATTTTCTGAAGAAAAGAGAAACTGCTGAAGCATTTTTAAAAAAATTTTTTACTGGAGTATAGTTGCTTTACAATACTGTGTTAGTTTCTACTGTACAGCAAAGTGAATCAGCAATACATTTACATATATCCCCTCTTTTTTGGATTTCCTTCCCATTTAGGTCACCACAGAGTATTGAGTAGAGTTCCCTGTGCTATACAGTAGGTTCTCATTAGTTATCTATTTTATACATAGTGTATATATTTGTATACACAGTAGTGTATACATGTCAATCCCAATCTCCTAATTCATCCCAGCCCCCCGTTCCCCCTTGGTATCCATATGTTTGTTCTCTACATCTGTGTCTCTATCTCTGCTTTGTAAATACGATCATCTATACCATTTTTTTCAGATTCCACATGTATGCATTAATACACGATATTTGTTTTTCTCTTTCTGACTTACTTCACTCGGTGTGACAGTCTCTAGGTCCATCCACGTCTCTACAAATGACCCAATTTCGTTCCTTTTTATGGCTGAGTAATATTCCATTGTATATATGTACCACATCTTCTTTATCCATTCCTCTGTTGATGAACATTTTGGTTGCTTCCTTGTCCTGGCTATTGTAAACAGTGCTGCAATGAACATTGGGGTGCATGTGTCTTTTTGAATTATGGTTTCCTCTGGGTATATGCCCAGTAGTGGGATTTCTGGGTCTTATGGTAGTTCTATTTTTAGTTTTTTAAGGAACCTCCATACTACTCTCCATAGTGGATGTATCAATTTACATTCCCACCAACAATGCATGAGGGTGCCCTTTTCTCCACACCCTCTCCAGCTTTATTGTTTGTGGATTTTTTGATGATGTCCATTCTGACTGGTGTGAGGTAATACCTGATTGTAGTTTTGATTTTCATTTCCCTAATAATTAGCAATGTGGAGAATCTTTTCATGTGCCTGTTGACCATCTGTATGCCTGAACCAAGTTTAAAACAAGAGCTACATTACACTAGAAAGAAAAACAGTGGGTCAGTAAGATAATAAAACTGACTTCATTAAAAATGGAGGACTATTATCAAGTTTACATTTTGAAATAGCATTCTGATTAGTTAGAAGAATGCTTTTAAAGTTGAAAAGTGAATGCTGTAATCTCTGTTCAGATGATAAACTATGTAGTAGATGTCTTTGTGATCATCAGTTGGTATGTTTTATAAGGGGAGTTTTGTTTAATCACACAAATCAGTTGAATGAATGTCATCTCCAATATATAATGCAATAGTAATCATAAGAGTTAATATGTATTTTAGCATATTTGTCAGATGCTGCTTTTTGCTACTTACATGTATTAACTCATTTAATCCTAACAACAACCTTATAGACAGTATTGTTATTCTCATTTTACACATGGGAAAATTGGAGCACATAGAAGTTCAGAAATTTGCCCAATTCACACAGCATATGGAGAAGCACAGATTCAAACCAGATAGTCTGGATCCAAAACTTGTATCCTTAACCCCTGTGTGAAAAGTGCTATAATAGGATAGTTTTTAGAGTACCTGGAGCTTAGCGAGCGGTACTATAATCTAAGAGGATATTAAGGAATCAAACAAAGAACTTTGGGGCAATAGGATAAAACACCATTTTAACAAAGTAGAAAGCACAAAGAGGATAAAATTAGAGTAACTTAAAAAAGGAAAGGATATATCAGATAGATTTTAACGAATGAACTGGATATTTGTCTCCTTGATAACCAAACATAGACAACTTTACAGAAAAATCTGTAATGGTACTTATTTTTCCCTTTCCTCCCAACTAGATATAATTAACTAGATATGATTACTCCATTTCCTAAATGCCCTTCTATTTGCTAAACATATATAAAAATATGTTTATCCATCTCAAATAAATCTGCAATCAGCAACATTCTGATGGATTTCTATTATACTTAAATAAAAATCTAAAATTCGTACTCCTTCCCATGGCCTCTCTGATTATATTCTTTCCTGCTGTGTATACACACACACACACACACACACACACACACACACACACACACCCCACACACAATACATGCCATTATCCAAGATACTCCTGGCATAATAGTTTTTGCTTTCCTCAAACACACAGGGGTTCCACTGTTTCTTTGCTGGTATAATCTTCACCCAAATCTTACATTACCAGATCTATCTCACATGTTTGTTTGTCCACCTTCTACCCCATTTTAGAATATCCTTTAAGAGATATATGGTGCCTTTTTTTAGGGATGATAATTATTCTTTCCTAAAGATATTTCTTTTTTGGTTGAGAGAACTGTACCTGCTGTCTCACTCCTGACCCTGCTACACTCCCCACCTCCTTTGACACTCTCTGATGGTAATGAGTATCTCTCTTTCCTAGCAAGTGTCACAGATTCTATTTTACATGTATTTCTATTATTGTTGGTAAAATGATTACCAGTTTTAGGTCCCACAAAGAGCAGAGGCCCTGTTTGCTTTTATATTATAATATATCCTGTAGGAAATCAGAATATACCACCCCAACATATGCTACTTTTGAATATGGATTACTTTGAGCTGAAGGTAATTGAGAATCAACAGATTCAGAAAGAAGCCTTCTCAGGACTTCCCTTATGTGACTAAAAGCAGAAACTTCAGAGAAATGAGGACTGCCCTAAATCCTTTCTCTGGGAGATTTTATGGCCTTAAAGAAGATGGAGAATCAACATTAAGTCTTCACCAAAACAAACAAACAAACACAAACCCACAAAACAAACAAAAACGCTTACTAAAATAGTTTTTACTTTCCATTAGTTTCCCCATATATTTACCCTTCTAGAAGCCCAAATTTCCCTTTCTTTGTCTAGTCCACAATTTATTGCCCTTTGTTAAAAATAGAAGCTTCCAAGTCTAACCACTTCTTGGGGGTTCACTTCTTTTCTATGGAGCCTACATGCATGTAAAAATAAAATAAATGAACATATGCCTTTTATCCTTTTAATCTGTTTTTTTGTCAGTTCAATTCGAAAGTCCCAGTACTACACCTTAGAGGGTAGAGGAAAATTTTTTCTTCTGCTACTATCCGCAGCACTTAAAGCAATGCCAGACTCAGTAAATACTTGATGAATAAATGATGGGGAATGGGCAGGAAACCATGCACTTGGAGCGAGTGATTCATAGGAATCAGCAAATGAAAACTATCGACTGAAATTACCAAAGAAAGGTTGATGCAAACAGAGTGTACCATGTTCAGTGCTGTCCTTATCATCATGACTGTTTCCAGAAGTTAGATGAGGTCCAAATGCAAACAGCACAAATAATAATAACAAATACAGACAGACAGATAGATAGATACATAGATGATAAGTAGATAGATAGATAGACAGATAGATAGATAGATGGCTCGAATGAGATCGAGATGAGAAGTCCAGGGCTGCTTTGGCAGCTTTGTGGTCATCAAAGACCCAGGAGCCCTTCTGATTTTCCACTCTAAGCAAATGACTTCCACCTTTAAGGCATCTGGAATCTTGTTACCTCAATTCCAGCCTTTACAAGTTTCAGGAAGCAGAAAATAGGGAGGGAAGAATGCAAAAAGACACATATACTAGCTTTAGTAGGACTCTTAAAAAGAGCTATTCTAGATACTGATCTAAACTTCAGCTTATATCTTATTGGAAACACCTTTCAAAACTGAAACTGAAATGTGGATATATAGATAATTCTATTGTCACCTTAAACAATGAAATGATCCATTAGTAAGGTAAATGGAAGAAATATAAACAATTTTTCTTTTTTCTTATGAAAAGTATCCATTTTTAACTTTTTAAGCATTTTGCATCATAAAACTGTGTTTGTTTTGGTTTGTTTTTACTGAAGGAAGTAAGTCTTGGCAAAATAATTTTTATTACATATTTTCCTTTAAACTTACTGAGCCAAAACAGTAAAAAAAAGGGAATCTCAGGATTAAAACTGGACTTAAGTTTTGAAATATTAAGAACTGTGAATTTATAATGGCAAGCACAAAGACAAACTTCAAGTGCATTCCAGATATATACATGAAGATGCAAGATTTTCTCTTATAATCTGTCTACTTTCAAATACATCCCCATCAGCAACCTGATGAAACTTTAACATCTTATCTCCAGTCCTTCACTACCCTCTTTTCAACTCTAATGAAGCTTCATTCCATCATTTCTTAATTTTAAAGCTACTGAAGCTAAGCCATAGCTGAAGGAAGGCATTCTTCTTTGTCTTTTGAATGTGTTTTTTATGTGTCTGTGTGCTTACATTTGAGTTGAACGCTTGCTGTTTTGGTTATTCTTTTTTTTTTTAATTGGAGTACAGTTGCTTTACAATGTGTATTAGTTTCTGCTGTACAATGAAGTGAATCAGCTATATGTATACATATACCCCCTCCCTCTTGGACCAACCCCCCACTCTCCCCCATATTACCCATCTAAGTCATCACAGAGCACCAAGCTCAGCTCCCTGTGCTATACAGCAGGTTCCCACTAGCTATCTATTTTACACAAGGTAGTGTATGTATGTCAATCCTAACCTCCCAATTCATCCCACCCTCCCCTTCCCCCCCCCATTTCCACATGTCCTCTTCTTTTTACACCAAACAAGGAATCCATGCAGTGATGAACTGAATTGGGAGAAGTTTGGCAGCTCTACCATTTCTTCATTCTGCTCCTTTGCTAAACTTTCCTGTTACTTGTTCTATGCTGAAAACAGAATTATCTGCCAGAATAAAATGAGGATTGCAGATTCCCTAATTTATCCCCTATTCCCTCTTTTCCCCAAAGATAGCCTGAATTTCAAAGACAATCTCTTCATGAAAATCAAATAGATAGGGTAAAAAAGTCAAGGAAATAACCATTTAAGGATATAGGTTCTCTCACTAAACTTGAGAAGAAGTTGTTCTGTTCAAAGAATAGAAGTCAATATAATTTGAAATGAAATTATATTTGTACTCTTACTTTTAAACTCACTTTAGAGTTTTATTTTAAACTTATTTTGATTCTCAAAAGAGAATTTGTTTTTAATTGATTAGGTAAGGTCCTGAAGAACTAAAAGACTACTTTTTTTTTTTTTACTCCTTGAGAGTTTTGCTATTTCGAAGAGAAAAGCTTACCTGTGCCTGCCCCCACAACCCCAAAATGAACTGACTTCTGAAAAGTAGACTTTAAAAATTTTTGCCAAACATTGTTAAAATATAGAGTTAAATACAATTAAATTCATTTTTCTCTACTATTTCTTGTTAGCACTTTAGAAATATCAGACAGGTTCCAATTGATTGTACCTTATATACATTGAATAGAGACTACACAGGTGTGTTTAAAAATCCCTAAAATACAAAGGACTTAATTGAGAAAAATGTCACCTCTTTTAAGTGTTAAATAGCCAGCAATAAAGCTGTCTCTTTCCTCAGTGTGTGTGTCTGTGTAAGGGTGATGGTGGGATGAGTTCTAAAGTACCAAACATAAGATTTCCCAAGAGAAGGCTGCTGTCCCCTGGATTAGTTATGTGACATTTTTGGCTATCAAATAACAGCTTGCTTCTATTTAGTTTGTGACTATTGGGATAACTATTTCAGGTGCATACCTCTCTTTCAGCTTGTGTATGTCCTATAAAAATTCCTAAGGAGAATACTAATGAAATCATTGAAGAAATATTCCATTACTTATGCATCATAACCTCAGGCATTCATTTTTTCTTTTGAAAATTTTAACACAAAATATTTCAGACATACTAATATAATTCTCACACATACATTCAAGGTAATGTAATAAACTCATTTTAAAAAAACGTTAAGAACAGACCTTAAGTTTGTGACTAACCATAAGTTTCCTTTATGCCCCCCTGCTTTATTGAGGTATAACTGACAAAAAAACAGCATATATTTAAGATTTCCAATGTGATGTTTTGATGTACATATGCATTGTTAAATGATTACCACAATCAAGCTAATTAACATATCCATAAACTCACATAGTTATTTTTTCTTTTTGTGATGAGAACATTTAAGATCTACTCTCTTAGCAAATTTTAGGCAAACAAAAACAGTATTTTTAACTGTGGTTACCACTTGGTACATTAGATCTCCAGAACTTATTCATGCTGCTTAATGGAAAATTTGTACCTTTTGACTAATATCTCCCTATGATCCCCATTTCCTTGTAACCACCATTCTACTTTCTACTTGTATGAGTTTGATGTTTTTAGCTTCCACATATAAGTGAAATTATACAGTATTTGTCTTTTTGTGCCTAGCTTATTTTACTTGTCAAAATGTCCTCCAGGTTTATATATGTTGCTGCAAATGACAGGATTTCCTACTTTTTTAAGGCTGAATAATATTTTATTGTATATTATGTCCCATTTCATTGTGTGTGTGCATGCACACATGCACACCTGCACACACATATCCTATTTTTCTTTATTCATTTGTTGATGGACACTTAGATTGTTTCCATGTACTGGATATTGTGAATCATACTACAATCAACATGGAAGTATAGTTATCTTTTCAAGAGAATGGTTTTGTATCTTTGGGCTATATACTCAGAAGTAGAATTTCTGAATCATATGCTAGCTCTATTTTTAATTTCTTAAGGAATTTTCATACTGTTTTTCATAATGACTATACCAATTTACATTCCCACCAACAGTGCACAAAGATTTCCTTTTTTCCTTACCTTGCCAACACTTATTATCTTTTGACTTTTTGATAATAGCCATCTTGTTGTCAAACCCAAGTTTGTGTGCCTGACACACAGTGAGGACAAACAAACTGAAACATCAGAGTTTGGGGCACAGAAAGTTTTATTGCAGGACATCAAGCAAGGAATAAGGGTAGCTCATGCTCAAAAGACCCAAACTCCTTGATGGCTTCCAGAGAAGAGTTTTTAAAGGCAAAATTTATGGTGAGGTCTTGAGGGCTGCAGGGTGTGTGACTTTCTTCTGATTGGTTAGTGGTGAGGTATCACGGTGATATCTCCAGAATCTCAACCTTCTGGTCCCAACCAGTCTGGGGTCTACTTGTGTGTGGTCACCATGTAGTCACCATCCTCCAACTCCATATTTTGTTTTCTCTTTGTTGACTTGGGAGTTATATATTCTCTATTACTTTAGTGATTAGTAAATGGCAATTTGCAAATTGTATTCAACTAAATCTAAAGTTACTTCGGTATCTCTCCCTGCTCTAGCACATTCCAAGAACCAAAGAACCAGAAGAACCACATCTTTCATATAGGTTGGTATTAAAGTGACACCTTGCTTATAAATGTCCTACTATTAATCAGTATGGTTGTTTTGGTTGTTGCTTTTTTCTTATTTTGTGTTTACTAATTTATTTAGTAAAGTGTTTACTAATTTATTTGCTTACCATTGCTTTGTGTTCATCATTGTCTTTCTGGGTTAATTATTTCCAAGTAAAGTACAAATTTACATGGCTTTTAGATGAGGATCTTGTTATATTTTTTAGACCTTTTCTTGAAAATATCTTTATTTTGACCTCACTCTCTTCTTTTTTCCTCTTCTTCTCTTCAATACTTATTTCTGAGAATCAACTACCAATAAGGCACATGTTAGTTCCACAGCTTGCAGTGGATACAAGGGCACAAAAAATAGACAAATATATTCCCATCTTCACTGAGCTTAGCTTTAGCTGGGAAGAACATTGTGTGCTCTTAACTCCCTTCCACTAGTCAGTAAACTACCAAAGGAAAGAGAACTTCTCTCCTCTCCACTGTCTTCTTGATACAGAATTCCAGGTTGATAGTCACTTTCCTTCAGACATTTGGAGATACTGGGTTTTAAGGATTCTATTTAATGAGAAGTCAGCTGTTGTTAAAATTCTAATACCTTTTAAAATAATATATAATTTCTCTTTAATTTTCTCTTATTTTACATGTATTTCAGTTTTATTATAATTTGTTTAGATGTGGCTCTATTGTCTTTGTTTTCTGGTCAGGATAATATTTGATTCTTCAACCTGAGAATTTATGACTCTTATCTATCCTGGGGAACTCTTTAATTATAATGTTAAATATTGCTTCTCACACATTATCTCTTTTTGGAAATTCCTTTACTTATATGTTGGCACTTCTAATTCTATTTTCTGTATTTCCTAACCGTTTTTCCCCATATTTTTCTGTCCTCTATGCCGAATCTTTTAAATTCTCTAAAATCTGAATTACATTTAAATATTCTATTCAGATGTGTCTAATCTGCTGTTTAACCTATCAACTAAGGTTTTATTTTATTGACTATATATGTCTTTGCTGAAAGTTCTAGTTGATTGTTTTTCAGATGTGTTCCTTTCTCTCCAAACCAAATTGTTCTGTCATTATATGTGGGTTTTAGTTTTCCTTTTATTCCTTTAACCATTTTATGTTTCCTGATTTCATAGTCTCTTTCAAACTGGTCTATGATTTTAGAGGGTATAGTCCTTCTTCACTTATGCTTTAATCTCATTCTACCTTTTGATTTGGACATTTTTGTTGTGAATCTTTCATAGTGTTGTATAGTCGCAGGAACTTGGGGGACACAGGAGTGGTCCTCTTCAGATTCATTTTGCATTTGTTTCACTCCTGAATTTCAGGGGTTTCACTAAATGAAGACTAGTTTGTCATCGTTGTTATTCATTTCATTGTTATTTTTGCTGTTGATCTGTTGGCTACGGTATATGTATGTAATTTATTTATGTGTGTGTGTGTGTATATATATAAATATGTGTATATATATGTACATGTATATATAGATATATATGTAAATTAAAACTCTGTGCCCAGAAAATGTTCTCAACTTTTGTTGCCAGGTTTTCACAGCGTATTTGTTTTTCCTAGAAAGCTCCCTGAGGAGAGTTAAACTTTCTTGCTTCTTTCCGGCAGTACACTTACAAGATCCTCTCCATCACAAGCCCTTTTCTCCATTCTATTCTGGACTTTAAAAGCCCAGCTCATTCAGGAAGTACGTCTGACTGTGGTATCATACCTGGCTACCAGCTTCAACTGTATCAGTTCAAAAGGTTACTGTACTAGCCACAAGTTCCTTCTCTGTTTATGACACCTGCGAATTTCCCTTTCATTTTTTCTTTTACACTCAACAATTTACTATTTAGTTTAAGGTAGTTTGTCCAATATTGTCTAGTATTTGTGGCAACAGTGGGTGGTACAATACATATTGAATCAGAGCAACATGTTAACAGGACAAGAATGACATATGGTTCTAAGAACAAGCACTTCCTTTCTCCTTTCTGCTATAATTATAAGTTGGTGATTTCCATGTTCCTTTGGAATTCACCTTACATAAAATAAAGTCACATATTACCTTTTTCCAGAACACTGACAAAGTATAAAATAGAGTGTTTTATGAATTTCTGTAGTCTCATCTTATGTAATGCATTTTTTTCTTGCTGATTTGAAAAATAAATACAAATGCCTGCTATTGAATTTAAAGAGCTATCTCTTTTTAAACTTTAATAGACTCTTCATCTTTTAGATTCTTTTATGGTATTTAATTCACTTTGTGAACACAGATTTAGTACTATTTTCTCTGATCTTGGCTGGACTAGATTGCTAATCAGTATCATTCTGGATCCTTAATAGCTTCTTCTTCCTCTTCTAATTTTTGTGTCCTAACTCAAATTTTTTTTAGTGCACTATTCTTTTGTATTTACTATTTCATTTTTAGAAAACAGGAGTAGCATAAATTACAGCTTTATTAGAAATCAGTTGAATCAGGGCATCAATAAGAAACAGTTTCCCATTTATTCAAAAGTGATTATTGAGTGTCAACTTTGTAACATTTACTGAGCTAAAAGTGAGGTGCACTGTATAGTCAAAAGTGAGGGGGTAATGATATAGTGTATTAGATGTTAGAATAATGACACAAAACAAAAAGAACAAAAAGCAGGACATTTCATTCAGACAGGTAGTAACAGGGAAGTCTTCCACCAGGGGGTGATAACTTGAACTCAGACTTGAAAGAGAAATAGAAATTATCAACTTGAGAAAGCAACATGTACAAAACATCAAGGAGTGAGTAATCATGATGGGTAAGAAAAATGCAAGCATTTAGTATAATTAAACCATATGTTATATGTGAAAACTTGTCTGGTGATGAGTTTCAATGAGCTTCCAGATGTAAGCAGTTACCAGATCTTGAATGACTTTGTTTCTACTAAAGGAGTGGAATCTTCTTTAGAAAGTAATGGAAAAGAATAGATGGGTGCTAACAAAGGAAGTAACTTGACTAGATATACAGGCAGCGTAGAGTACTGAGGGCAAAATATCTCTGATTCTCATCACTCAGTAAAGAAGCTCTACTGCTCCTCAGTATTTGCTTTGCTGCTTGGATTTTTTTGTTTTGTTTTGTTTTTTTCTGTTTAATCTCCAAAAGTTCTCTGAGTCAATATGCATGCATAATTCCCCAGGTACATTTATTTCAGTAGTATTGGCTATATCCTAGCACTAAATGCATTGTGCTAAGTCCTAGAAATACTAAGATAAATAAGACAGGTTTCCTGTTTTCTCAAACTTTACTACTTTATTGCGGGAGGGCAGTCCCTTTCAATAGCGTGTCAAACTGCCTTCACAAAATTATGCAAAGTTGTGTGAGTGAGAGAGAAAGAAAAAGAGAGAGAGACACACACACACAAACACACACTAGGATCTTAGAGCAGCTGTCTTAGGAAACATTTCCTGTAGGAAATAAAATTTACACTGAGACTTGCAAGATTAATAAAATTTCTAAAGGTGCTTACACGCCTTGGGCTAGTATTAGTTACTGCTCCAGTTAAAGAGGAATAAATGTTCCAGAAGTCTGCTTCCTTTCCTTCCTGCCCTTTACCTCCACATCCTAAATCTTTATAGTCACTAAGACTCCCTGTCCACTCATGTCATTATGAAGGGGGAGAGCTTTAACTCAGACGTTTCTCTCACATTCTGCTTTTCATTTCCTTCCCACTCTCTCTGGTCCCTCACCATCTCTCACTTAAACTTTGGTAATTACCTCACTCCAGGACAGTCAATCTTCCATACTGCTGTTAGGGAGAAGTTCAAAACTCTGAGCAGGTCACAGAACATTTCTCATTTGGTGATGGTGACACCTCATCAGCGTTCCTGCTGCCTTTTCCCTTGTTTTTAAATCCTTTAAGTTTGTTTTTATAATGTGTTGTTCATGAAGCCTTCCTCTCTATTCTGAAGGTAGAATTAGACAGGACTCTGAATTATAGCACTTTTCTCTTTGTATGAAATTACTTACACATCGTTTTCCTCTACTTGACTGTGAATAATTAAAGGTGAGGAATGTATTTTATTCATCTTTACATCCTCGGTACTTGGCACACTTCCTGGCCTACTTTTTGTCATGTTGAAAGTATGCAATACAGATTAAAGTGAATTAAATAAAAATAAGTTAACCCAGAGTTGAGAACAAGACCTAGAACTTAATATAATAAATCATGAAAGAAACATTCTTTTGGAAAGCAGAGATGTTAAGAATGTTTCTGTAGAATACCTCTGCACTTAAGTATTCAACGTTTGCCTTTGGGCTTTTCAAAGATACATAAGATTTTGTTTCAAGTCCATTAAATGATTTTTAGAAAACAAATTTACCAAAATATAATGGGTAGAATAAAATTTTATGTACAGTAACCATATTGTTAGACTTTTACAAAGTGTCAGTTTAATTCAATTCAGAGTACTGAATGTTTGCATAGCTAACCTCTTCTTTTTTTGAATTCAGAATATATCAGTTCATGTGTTTTTTTATTTTTAATATGACATCAAGGCACTCCGGGGTACATTTTATTATTCCATTTATTCATGCCTAGGGTATATTATGAGCTACAAACCTAAAGGCTAAGTGCTTTAACCACCCAAGTCATGTATTAGTGGATCAATAAAACACACCCTGGAGTATCTTAATCCTATAATATGTCTCCTACTTCTTATTAAAGGGAAAAACAGCAATTAATATCTAACAAAACTAATACTTTAAAATCACATATTCTACTCTTACCTATTATATACAGGGTATAAATAAAAAACAATGGCAGTTTCTTGTTAGTATATTATTGGAGAAATGATGAATTATGCAGTCCATCTACTGAAAGAATAGCACATATTTCTGCTCTAAAAGTTTCTATGGATAGACAGCCCAAGTCTACATGAAGTATTTTATATTTGTAAATGGTAATTCCTTACGTAGTGGCAATCCAAAACAAAGGAGCTAGACAATGGAGTGTTGCATTTAATCAATTATGTCTGATAAACTGTGACTTGCCATTTATTTCAGATGATTTTACATTCAATTACAATAGCTTGCATTAACTGCAATTTCTTATTATAGCTTTTCCTCTGCCTTGTGTTTAGTACAAATTTTTCTTCTGTTACTAGAGTTATCACACCCAACACATCAATTTGCATGTTGTAGATTCTCAACAAACATGCAGTTTAAGTGATGGAATAGCTATATTACTAAACAAACTAATACTACATTTTGGAAGTTATTGAATTATAAATGAAATTAAATACACATAAATACACAAATATGTGATATGAATAACCAATTATCATAATAAAATTACCATAAAAGGCAAGAGAAGGCAATGATTATTTATATAACTTCTGGTTGTCAACAGTATTTTCATATGTTAACTCATTTAACATTCACAGTAAAACTAAACACTATGCTTTATTATACCTTTATAAATGATGAGAAGTCTGAGGCCAAGAGATATTAAGAACATTGTTCATGTTAGTAACTAATAGTACTAAGATAGAAGAGGAAGCAGATCTGGAATTTGTGTGATTACAACACCATTTTTATTTACAGTGTAACATTTCTAAGCTAAATGTGTTCAACTCTTTAAACTTTGTTTAACAAAATTGACTCAGCTTTAAGGATTCAAATATCAGTCTGGGACTGATCCTATTGTGAGTATTTATCATGATTGTACAGTGCTGGAGACCATGAAAGTGTAACAGACCAGACTAAATCTATACCATTCTTATTATATATACTTCATGTTGAATTTTTGTTTTATTTCTTCCCCATATATAGATCAAAGAACAAATATATAATGATTCTTTGTATTTTCAGACTAAATATTGATTATAGGTGGAAATACCATCACAAAAGAAAATAGTATTTTTGGAAGTGATAAGAGTTCTCTATTGTGCGTGGAGTTAATGAACTATAGTAGAGCAGATTTGAATAGCTGAGAAAAATCATAGTGAGGGAGTCAATAAATAAGCTTCTTTTATGGATAATAACTATTGAACAACATCAACGCTATTAAAGTTACTTATTCTGCTTCCCTTCTGCCCCACTTCCACTGACCTTCTTTTAAAAACCTTGTTATTAATTTATTCAGTGAAGTCTTCCATTGACAACTACTTGTTTATATAGTTGTAAATTTTATTCATGCATTCAACAAATTCAGTTTGAGTTTTTAGTAGGTTTCATTGTGTTAGGTTGTGATGACATAAAAATAAAAAACTCTATCACCCTACTATTGAGGAACTATGTCAAGATTATTCTGCTTTTTGTGGAAAAGGTAGAAAAGATATGGCAAAGAATACATATGAAAAAAATGAGAGCTGCATTAGGATCTAGTGCAGGTTTCAGTGGTGTAAAGTAAGAATAAATAGTGTGTTGAAGCCAGATTACAGAGTGCTTAAATTTCATGCAAATGATTTGAATTTAACTCACAGATGAAGGAACTTGATCTCTGGAAGAGTGAGCTGAAAATAATGATGTGGTAAGGATAATTTTGTAACCACACATAATATAAAATATCTAGCACTCATGTGATTTTATTGTATATCTAATAGGTGCCAGCCACAGCACTGTAAAGAGAACAGAGATTCCACAGTCAAAGGGGATTATATTCTCTGATGAGTTCAAATAATAACAGCAACAATAGCAGCTGCCATTTATGATATACTTACTATTAGCAAGAAGATATTTGGTTGGCTTTATATGTATTACATTCTTTACAGATATCTTACTATTTATTCCATTTTTTATATATGAGGAAATTAACCCCATTTAAGCAAGTTACCAAGCTGAGAATAGAAATGAGGCATTTCTGGCTCTACAGCTCATTTTTCACCATGCACATGCCCTTCAAGAAGAAAACGGAGCACACACTCAGATTTTGCGGAGAAGTTTTCTGTTTCATGGTACACTAGTGAAGGCTTACTACTCATAACAGTAGAAACTATAATTGTTAAGGATATTAAAAATAAAACTAGTTTAGTATTGTAGGCATGAATTAATAAAGCCTCCACTGCAGATGTGATAACATTTTTAAAATTAAGACTATTGTTTTAAGGCATTTTTAGGTTCATAGCAAAACTGAAGGGAAGGTACGAGATTTCCCATATGCCTCCTGCCCCCCCACATTTATAGCCTCCCCTATTATCAACATCCCTGATCAGAGTGGTATGTTTGCTACAATTGATGAATTTACACTGACACAGTTCATCACCAAGTCCACAGTTTATTAGTATTCACTCTTCGTGTTGATAGATATGTCATAGATACATATTTATCATTATGTTGTCATGCAGAGTATTTTCACTGCCCCCCAAATCCTCTGTACTTCACCTATTCATTCCACACTGTCCCAATTCCTGATGACCACTGATCTTTTACTGTCTCTATAATTTTGCCTTTTCCACAATGTCATATGGTTGGAATCATACAGTATATAATCCTTTCAGATTACCTTCTTTCACTTAGTAATATGCATTTAAGATTCCTCTATATCTTTTCATGGCTTGATAGCTCATTTCTTTTTTAGTGCTGAGAAATCTATTGTCTGGATGTACCACAGTTTATTTATCATTCATCTACTGAAGGACATTTTGGTTGCTTCCAAGTTTTTGACAATTGTGCATAAAGCTGCTATAAATAACCATGTACATGCTTTTGTGTGAACATACATTTTCAGCTCATTTGAGAAAATACCAAGGAGTATTTACTGGGTATTTGCCAGATTGCATGGCAAGAGTATGTGTAGTTTGTAAGAAACCATCAGACAGTCTTCCAAAGTGACTACCATTTTACATCCCCATCAGCAATGAATGAACATTCCTATTGCTCCACATCCTTGTTAGCATTTGGTGTTGTCAGTGTTCTAGATTTTGGCCATTCCAATAATTGTTTACAATTATACGTCAGGGATATTGTAGGTTCTATTGCAGACCACCACAATAAAGCAAATATTACAGTGAAGTGAGTGATATGAATTTTTTGGTTTCCCAGTGCATAAAAATGTTATGTTTGTACTATAATGTAGCCTATTAAGTGTGCAATAGAATTATGTATAAGAAACAATGTACATAATTTAATTTAAAAATACTTTATTTTGGTACATGACTCTTTCTGAATTATGGTTTTCTCAGGGTATATGCCCAGTAGTGGGCTTGCTGGGTCGTATGGTAGTTCTATTTTTAGTTTTTTAAGGAACCTCCATACTGTTCTCCATAGTGGCTGTATCAATTTACATTCCCACCAACAGTGCAAGAGGGTTCCCTTTTCTGCACACCCTCTCCAGCATTTGCTGTTTGTAGATTTTTTGATGATGGCCATTCTTACCGTCCACCCATTTACTTTTAATCTATATTTGTCTTTATATTTAAAGTGGGTTTCTTATTGACAAATATGGTTGGGTCTTATTTTTGATTCATTCTGACAATCTTGGTCTTTTAATTGGTACATTTAGACCATTGGCTAAAGTGATTATTGATACAGTTGGATTAATATCTACCATATTCTTTATCATTTTCTGTTTTTGCCCTTATCTTTGTTCCTATTGTTGTCTCCCACTCTTTTTCTGCCTTTTGTGATTCTAGCTGAGCATTTTATATGATTCTATTCCTTTCTTAGCAAATTGGCTATATGTCTCTTTTTTACTTTTTTTTTTTAAGTGGTTGCCTTAGAGTTTGCAATATATATTTATAGCTAATCCAAGTTCACTTTCAAATAACCATTTCTAGACTATACCATTCACGGGTAGTGTATCTTATAATAACAAACTAATCCTAATTCCTCAGTCTCACCCCTTGTATAACTGCTGTCATTCTTTTCACTTACATATAAGCATTCATAAATAAACACACACAAAAGATATATACATAAGATATTTGCATAAGCATAGATATTCAAAGACATTGTTGGTGTTATGTGTAGTAACATTTTTTTTTTTTTTTTTTTTTTTTTTTTTTTTTGTGGTACGCGGGCCTCTCACTGCCGTGGCCCCTCCCACTGCGGGGCCCCGGCTCCGGGCGGCCCAGCCGCTCCGCGGCACGTGGGATCCTCCCAGACCGGGGCGCGAACGCGGCTCCCCTGCATCGGCAGGCGGACGCGCAACCACTGCGCCACCAGGGAAGCCCTGTAGTAACATTTTGAACATAGACCTTCAGAAGGATGCACTGGAACTTGTAAACAAATATCCCTAGGACACGATAACTAAGGGCACAACAATTGTATTTTTCGGTGCTAGGAATTATAATCCACTTATCTTGACAATATAGTTTCCTATGTTTAGAATTCCCTACTGCCAGAATATCTCCCTTACAGCTAAAATAAATTCTTTTAAGCGTTGTTTTTGTCATTCAATTATGATTTCTCATGAGTAGTATAAGGAAGAGAGTGCTGTCTTATTTCATAGAATAAACTAATATTTCTAAGCCCCCTTTTCAAGTGCCTTGCATATGGAGACACAGAAATAGGAAATACAAAAGACTAGTGCATTCGGTGTGTTGCATTCACTACTACAGTTAATAATAGAGACAGAATGGGGAAATTTCATGGAGATTCTATGCAAAACTGCTGTTTTGTCATTTACTGAGCTGCAGGGAAACTCCTTTTATACCACCTCAAAAATATAAAAACATGACAGAAAAACAAGATTTGAGTAGGTGTGGTGCCTACTGGTATTAGGTTGACTATAATTGGTCTTAATAGTCCAAGTTGGTTTCTCGTTTTTCATTATAGTTATCCTGGTAAATCTGTTTCCTAAAGTTTTAGAATTTTCAGAGATGGAAGAGAAATTTGCACAAACATAAGTTAACATTTGACAGATTTCTGTTGAACTATCATTTTGGCACTCTACAGAATCAGAATATTTGTATAACTTTATATAGTTATTTATATTTCTATTTTCAAATTTTATTTTTTAAAATTTAAGCTAAATAATACAACCGGAAATTAACAGCAACAAACTCACATAAATCTTGAAGCAAAAAGAAAATCAAGATTGACATTAACAACGAGAACATCACATGATAAAATTTCTGGAATATGTTCTACTGATAGAAAAATAAATATACTTCTAGCAGTGTTACTTAAAAAAAAGACAAAATGTATGATGTTTTGAAGTGAGAGATATAAATGCAGATCAATGGAAAATATGAAAGTGAATGAACACCCTCATTTATTATAAAGTTTTCATTAAATGACTGCAGATAAATTTAAACTTAAAGGAAATTGTTCTGAGATGACTATGTAATTAATTTGAAAAGTAAAATTATATCTCCATATTATATTATTCCCCTACCCCTAAATTTGTATATGATAATTTAAAAAATAAATCAGAATAGTATTTCATATTAATGTAATTTTTGAGTTAGAAAAAAGGCATTTCTGTACACTGCCATATTTCCCTGTGACTAGAACGATTTGCAAAATATACTAGGATCTAAATAAATATTTGTAGAATGACTAAATGGGAGAGGCCATACTACACGTAGTAAATAGAAACAAAAATGGGTCATAAGAAAAATGGGGGAAATAACCACAAATATAGAACTATAAGATAGCTTATGAGTCTTTAAGAAACTCTTTACTAACCCAACAGGAAAAGGATAAATAGGGCATGAATAGTTAATGTGATTATCTATCTGCGGCCCACACACACGTATTTCGGACGGTGAGAGATACCAACGCCGTCGAATATGAAAGGATGATCTATATAGAGAGTGATTCAAAAGTTGCAAATTAGCACACATGTCCAAGATCACTTCCACTGTCAGATTGACAATGGTATTTTACAATGTTGACAAAATTTCTGGGAAATACTCTTTTTTTATTATTTATATTTTATCTTCTGGATATAAATTAACAATTTGAACCAATGTCTTAAACTTGTATGTACCATTTGACTCATTAATTCTATTTCTAAGTGAACATCCTGAGAGGCTAATTAAGAATTTGAGCAAAGCTTTTCTACAAGAATATTCACTGCTGCACTGTTAAAACGGAAGAAAACCTGGAAAAACTTTATAACCCTACAATGCAGAGGTTAGTTAAATTAGAGAAGTAACATTTTTTTGGCACATTTGCCCAAAAAGAGTTGCATGAATATTTACATTCAGCATGGATTAGCTATAGCATCTATCTTTAATGAGAAAGCAAATTACATACATCTTCCATATGATCTCATTATACCTATACATAATTGTGTGTGTGTATATATATATATATAATCGTGTATATAGATAGATAGATAATTGTGTGTATCTATCTATCATCTATCTATCTATGTAGAGAGAAACTGGAGGGAGGGATATAACCTTAACGTACTGACATTGGTAGAATGCATATATTTCCCTCTACTCTTTAGCCTTTATTTTCAGATTTTTCTACAATGAATGTGTAATGTTTTTGTTAAAAGAAACAATAAACATAATTTACTGTTTTTAGATATCTATATTCTTACCAGATTTATCCTCCCATCATTTTAAGATAAACGGTAGTAAATAATATCAGCAGGTATCTTGTGACTCAAAAGCAAGATTGCTTAGAATGGTACATGGCACCTAGTTAGCATTAAAGATTCACTGAATGAAGGAATGAAAAAATTGTTTGCTTTAAACATTCTAGGGGTAACCTATATAATCTATATGAAATAATGGGCTTCCTTTTGTTTAAAATAGGTAAAATTAATTAAAATTATACTTTCAATCACCATGATTTAAAGCTTGCTCATTCCTACTACAATTTTCAATGATCTTATCTCTGTCATTGTATCTTTTTCCCATTCTGGCATTCTTTAATCCAGAACTTCATTTTCCCTGACATAGCATAAGGAGTTCTTATTAAATGTACTCCTTTAACATCCCAAGGCAAATTCATAAACAAATGACTGATTCATTGCATGTAAAAATGTGTGAGGGCTCAAAGCGGGAATTTTGTAGGAGGGACTAGTGCAGTCAAGTATTATTCTAATCTTTTACTCAGTGACTTCTAAATGTGTGGGTTTCCTAGGTATTTTTGAATGGGTCAAAGACTAGAAGTGAATAGACCTAGTACAATTATTTCTTACATGATTCATTTTTCTTCCTTTTTAGTGATAACACTGACTAATGTGCTATAACACCAGAATATGTTTGCTTGTTCTGTTTAATAATTCTTGATCTACATCACAATTCACATTCTTCCTGTAAAGGAGAAAATGCTAAGAAACAGAGCCACTGCAGAAGGTTACACTGATATTGGATACATTGAAAAAAATGGAAGAAATTCACTTATTTTCTGAAATGCTGTTTTATCTAACTTCTCTTTCTCTTAGTTAAAAAGACTTACTGTTTTAACAGTTTTAACAGAAAGAACTGTTCTGCTTTGTGGAATTATTGCCTAAGCAATAATTCTATGTCCTTTGGAATACTGTATATAGAATTTCAGAGATGAAAATCATTATGAATGCTAAAATAAGGTAATGGTTATGATGATTTTATTCAGCAGAAGATAAGTTCCATGAGGGCATAGATTTTTGTCTTAATCAAGGCTGTCTCTTCAGCACCTAAAATAGTAAATGGATGAAAAATCATGATGAGACTAAATCTAAATATTATATCAATACTAAGTGCTAAGCCATGTATATGTATTATTTCATTTAATCCTCATGAGAACAAAATAAGGTCTGCCCTATCATTATTATTTTAGGATGAAGCTTAAAGGAGATCAAACATCTTGCCCAGATTTACAAGCTAGTATGTGAAGGGGCAAGAAATCAAATATAAACTGTGAGAATCTTCTGCGTTTAAGAGAATAAGATTTACTTAATTGCTCTCTTTTATCCAATTTACAGGGAAGTGTAACAAATATTTACAGATTCTCATTTCCTTTCTATATCAGCATAATCAAGATGTCAGCCACATTAATCAGATTAGCACAGAACTGGCTTCCTGTTTAATGACCAGCACTCTGGGTAGGACAGAATCTCAGCCTCCGTATACATTTATAGCTGCTACGTCCTTTTCCTATGGCCTCTTCCTTGCTGCTTCTCACAACCTGCTCCCCTGCCAGTATAGATACCTGTCAATGGCTCTACTCAGTAATCTGCTCTTTTAGACAGTTGATTCGTACTGTCAATTTTTAACAGTTTTTTATCCACTTAATTTCTCTTAACTGCCTGTTCTTTTTCCCAGGTACCCCCACACTAGTCTTTCCCCATGTCTAGTAAGAAAAATATTTTGAAAATTGTATGTTACCATTTAAAATACAACTAGAGAAAATGTTTTAATGTTTTCTGTGTAGTTTCCTACAGTATTCCACAGCATGGCACAACATGTCTTACACAGTAGGTGCTGAAGCAATGGATCTGGCAGAGAGTTACATAATTTTTAACTGGCGATTGGCGTGATGATCTAAACAATTAAAATAAGAATGAAATGAAATAAATAATAATAAAGTAATATATATGTTTCAGTTCATTTGGGCCTTTTTCATACTGAAATGTTTTTCTTGAGAGTAAATTCTATTCCTTCCACCTCTTAAATTATAACTTTCAAATCCATCCATATACTCCTTATCTGTCCTTTATTGTGAGCCCCGTTCTTGTCATGTCACGTTCATGTCACAATTAGCGCAATAGACTCCTAACTAGGTTGCTTATCTCAACTCCTCCCCTCCAATTGGATCAGAGTGATTTTATAAAAAGAGAATATTCGTCTGAAGCTCTCTTCCTTAAAGTCTTGCATGGATGCCTCAACATGCAAGTTAAAATTGAATGGCTCATGCATGGCATGTATCACTTTTCGTGATCAGAGCCATCACATATTGCCCATCTCACATCTTGCTGCTCACCACTCGGCCCAGTACACTCCAGCCGCAGGACATTACTTGAAATGCACCATGAACTTTGTGGGGTTGGACCTGTTCATCTACTGCCCCTCCTGCCTGTATGCCATGTCCTCCCTACTCAGACCTGTCTTGCCCAGCTCCTTTCGTTCACTTGGCTAGTTCCTCCACATGGCTGAAAATTAAATCGAGATGGCACCTCCTCACAGTATCTTTTTCTATCTTCCACTATGGCCTAAGTGTGCATCCTATGTGCTCTCTCTCAATTGTGTACTAACAACATCATCACTCTTATCCATCAATACTTATTTTGGAGAATCAGCTATGTACAAAGTATTGTGCTAGTTCCAGGGAATGCAAGAGATACGGTGGAAAACAAAACAGATGGCTGCATGGCCTGTCCTCACAGAACGGAGTGTAGCTAGGAAGAATATTGCATTTGCCTATTTCCTTCCACTATGCAGTACACTCCTGAAGATACGGGACCTGCCTTTGAGCCCTATGTTTCTAGTCACTGGCAAATAGAGATAGTGCTCACTGATGAATGAGCTTCCTGGTCCTGTGTGGAGAAGTCTCCGTCTGTTCATTCTCAGGACTTCACCATCACAGTGAAACATATTTTATTTTGAAAGATTACCTCAGGTGCACATAATGAAACAGAATTGTATACGCAGCTTATTTGTCTCCTTTGCAATTACATTGTTTCTGCTTATTTCAAAGTTTGTTCCACGTGGTGACTAAGGGCAAAAAATTATAAGAAATTGCTTAAACTCCAACAACTTAATATTTTGGACTACTGTTCTCAGAGGAAAAAATCACTACGGAACAAAGTTGATAATTATTAAAAGATCTTGGTGGACCTCAGTAAAATATTACTAAAAATTGGATTACATCATTGTATATGCAAAGTGTTGATAGAATTGTCTCTTCTTCTACTGAATTTTTAAATACATAGTACAAATATATTCATAAAATGCTCAATTTAACTACTGTGTTTGCATAGCTGACTAATTAAACATAACGCTTTACATAACATTCATCTCAGAAGTCTAAACTACCAAATGATTAAAATTTTAAGCGAGTTGCATGGATATAATTTGTCATATTTGTTCCTCATTTTATATAAGTTGGCTTAAATATTGGTACAATTTTATGAATATTACATATCTAATGTCAATATCTCAGGCACTATAGTGAGCTTCTCTCCCTTCTAACAGACTCCAAAAACAAAATATAAATAGTTGCCTGAATTAATTCTTTCACGTCTTGATGAATTTCCAAATGATTATGAGTCCATAGCAATAAAAATGTTACTGCCTACTTACTTGTTAGCCCTAATCACCCCAGAGTTAATGACTGTGCATCTTTTGAATTCAAGATTCACATAAGTTAATATTCAGGGCATCCTCCTTTTTCTTACTACTATTGCAATCCATGCATGAGTGTGTACATATATATTACTATATATATATGAGTGTATATATATGTACACACACATATAGATTGCAATATTAGTTAGAAATATATATATATTTCACATATGTGTAATATCTATATTATTATTATCAATTTAGAATGAAATATATAATATTTATAAACACATCATATTGACTTTTTTAGTTCAAGGAATTGTGAAAATATTTATGTTTAGGTTATGTATTTATATATTATGCATTTATAATTATTTATATTTATAAATAAATCCATGAGCTACATACAGAGAGGCAACTGAGGGAGGAAGCATAGTAAAAATCTATTTAACAAATGTTCAATGACATTATTTATAAACGTTGTCATTTGGTTATTTTACATAAAATGTGCAATAAAATGGGAAAATACTAAGTTAATGGATTCAATAACAAGCCCATTATTACTGGAGCTGTAGTGTGACTTCTGCAGCCCAAAAGATTATAGCTGAGCAAGAGAAGGGGAAAGAAGTAGATCATCCATTACATTGAGCAGTTAATGATATTTATTGCATTATTTATCAAATACTGTGGATGTTATTTGTAGCTGCAAGCTTGACCTTAGCTAATCAAATTTAATGAATGTGTATATTGTAAATGCACTATAACAAAATGCCCTATTGTTTTATGAAGTAGGAACATGAACATGTTCCTCCCAACATTTCATGATGCTAATCATGAAATTCAGTAAGTGTAGTTTCAAGATATTAATGTTAAGGAACTTAGGTGCAAGACAGAATAGATGCTTATAATTCAGACACGGCTGCTGAAATTTCCTTCTCGTTCAGTAATATAAACATTCAAGACATCTATCTTAAATGATTTTTGCAAAGCATTTTTATAAATGTAGCAGGGAGACTAATAATAATATATTATTAAAATATTAGAGTTCTTATTCTATCATAAAAATGTGAAAAAAATCAGAAGCTTTCACCATGTTATTTATGAGTTTGTATTTAATTAGATTTGACTATATACTTTGGAGAGAAAACATAAATGTGATAAAGAAACCAATACCTACTGCATAATTTTTAATTTTATCATCCTTCTAGGAAAGGAAATGTATGATTTCCAACATGAGAACAATTACTTCATTTTGCATATATTTTTTAAAGATTTGGAATGAGTAGTTAGCTCATTAGGATTCTTTCTTTTCATATGAAAAGCAATATTGGTGGCAATGAAGCAGTATTTTAAAGCATGAATATAATTTTTTTTTTTTTTTGTGGTATGCGGGCCTCTCTCTGCTGTGGCCCCTCCCATTGCGGAGCGCAGGCTCCGGACGCGCAGGCCCAGCGGCCATGGCTCACGGGCCCAGCCGCTCCGCGGCATGTGGGATCCTCCCAGACCGGGGCGCGAACCCGGTTCCCCTGCATCGGCAGGAGGACGCGCAACCACTGCGCCACCAGGGAAGCCCTGAATATAATTTTTTAAAGCAGTTCCTAGACATCAAATCATGAAACTAACTTTACACATGTGCCTCCTAGATTTATCAGAGAAGGAGATAATAGAAAGTAAATAAGAACTGCCTCCCAGTTAAGAGATCTTTCCATTGAAACACACTATCATTGAAACTTGATGACTAATAAACTCCTTGGCTTCATTTCTAAACATAAGATTTATTTTTTCCCTCTAGTATAGGAAAGAACATGAAACTTATAAGGTGACTCTCACTGGAGCTATTGAATCTAAATATAAAATTATTATGTTTCACAACTTGTTATGTCTAATGCTGAGGGTTTTTTCTCCCAAAATATGGTTGTCAAAATTCTATATTATTTCCAAATGAATGTTGCATGTGATTGATTGAATTATTATTTAGTAAATATTCATTTTTTCTCTTTTCTCTCTTAAGGTACAGTATACATCCTCATAACAATGACGTTGGGTATGGTCATGTGACTTGCTTTGGCCACATGAAAGAACACAAGAGCATAGAAGAAGTCTTCAATGTGCTTGTGCAATTTGATTTGGCTTTTGTCCTCCTGGGATCCTCTGTGAGAGAGCATTCACTCCATTAACAGTTGAACATTCAACCAGGCTCCAGACTCATGAAGCAGACTCAATGAAACAGAGTTGGATACAGCTGAGATCCTGGAACCATGCTCATTTGAACCACAGAATGATGTAGAGTCACTGAACTGATTCCAACAGAATCCAGCAGAGCCACAGTTGACTCATAGATTTGTGAGTTTCACTGTAAGCCAGAATTGTTTTGTTTTGTTTTTTGTTTTTTTAAATACAGCATTATTGTTGCATAGTTTAGAAATAGACATATGACTTTCTGGAGTATTATTGTTAAGAACCTTTTACATTTTCTTAAGTACTATAGTTAAGAAACAGATTTATTTGTAAGTTAATTAAATTAATATGTTTAAGGTCTAATATTTTATATTTTATTGTTGGGTAGTGTGCTAGTAATTATAGTCTAATTTAGGCAAATATTTATGGGAAATAAATAATAGCAGAAATGCTTTATATTGTGATGTATAAAATCCATTTAACATTTCTAAATAAGATAACATATGTGTATTTTATCAATTCAGTCTGCAAAGAAAAATACATCTGAGGACACACTTAAGATCGCATCAATACAAAAATAGCAAATGTTCTGCAATGCCAGTTTCAACCCAAACTTTGAATCACCGCCCAATATATACGTCCAAAACAAATTTGGGACCAATATACACAACATTTTCCTTATATGTATTTCTTAACTGATAAACAGGTAAATGAAACCAGTTCTGCACCTTAAGAGTTTTAGTTATAAGTAACAAAAATTAGTTATAGAGCAAGAGATTAGAACTTCATATAAGAAAATGAAGCTCAGAAAGACTGACATCAAACACAAAGATGTAGAACTTTCACGTGGTAAAACAAAGAGGTGACCCCAGTTCTTCTGATTCCATGACGGCTATACTATCCATGCACTAACCACATGGAATTTTTTTTTTTTTTTTATAAATAAGCATATATATTTTCCAGGAATAATTTAGAAGTTACGAATGTGGGGTTGTTAAATCACTTAACATTTTTTTTCTTCTTTCTCATTTTATGAGACAGGATATTCAAAATTTGTTTTCTCTGTAAAATTTCTTATAATTGGACAACTGTCAGCAAAGACAATCTTGAGTTTTCAGGAGCTTTATTTAAGAGCCTTTTTGGATGACATGAAAGACAGTTGAAGAGGGTGAAATAACTACAGTCTGAAAATATTTCAATCCAAAGAAAGAAATTTCTACATATGAGAAACCACTAGTAAACTTTTACTTGCAGAGTAAAAATTTGCTGCTTATCTTATTGGTACTGAGCATGAAACTCAGGATAATAATCATGCCAAGCTTTTCCTGCTGCTTTAACAGTAAGTGTCTAATCAGAATGTGAACAATAAAATATTCTTCTCTCTAATCTCTTTAGAGAGAAGAAATGTCATTGATTTCTGTATGAAAGAAAGTTGTGTGTGTAGCTGATAAGGTCTAGTAGCAATATTCACTGAGCAAGTTGGTAGCTGGGTTTATTCAGTCAAAAAGTTGGCATTTATAAAGCAGCTGTGGAACAAAGCTTATTTGGGTTCTACTCCAAGTTCTGCTACATATTAGTGTATAATGAATAAGTGATCTATCCTCTTTATATCCTAGTTTTCTTACCAATAAACTGAGAATAATAATACCTTGTCTTATAGGATTGTGGTGATTATTAAATAAGATGTATCTAAAAGGTAAGCACAGGGTTTGGTACTGGAGATACCAAGACAAAAGTTATGGTCTTATAGAGGAAGAGCAAGTAATTAGGTAATTTCAGTAAGTGGTAAGTACCCTAACAGTCTAAGGAGCACAGAGTGCAACAAAAACCACAAAGGAGAATATTTAATAAAGGCAAGGTATTGAGGGAAGGCTTTTAGAGCAAATGACACTTTACCTGAGTCTTAAAGAACGTATAGGAGCTAGACATGCAAAACAGTTGATGTTGGGAAGTCAAATGGCTCACAGTCTTTGCATATGCACTAAGTATTCAGTAAATGTTTGATTGATAAATATATTATAAATATAAATATAATAAATATAATAAATATGTGAGTGAATGAACATTTTACCTGTTAACAAAATTTCTTTTTCCTATGATAATTGTTGGAAGAAAATTATCATTGCTGGGAAAACAACCTGTATAGTATAAATAATCCTATTACTAAAAATCTAAATAAATTTGATACATAGATGATTTAAGTTTTTAAAGTTTCACTGCTATTGTGAAGTACTTCAATTCACAATCAACTGAGAAAAAATATTAGCTTATTTAAAGTAGTCACATATATACACAAACATGTGAGTTTAACAAAATTTAGAAGGTCAAATTTCCCAGGGAAACCATTATTATCTTTCCAGCTTTCTGTAAATTTAAACACAAAACATTTATTTAACCTTGTTTTTCTTATAATTACAATCACATGGTAAGTATTTTCTAAATTTGTTTGGTATAAAGGGATAAATAAATGTTCTTATTTACTCTTCAGAGATCGCTTTGCCAAGTGTCCCTTTGTGGAAACTACAGAATCTCATAGAAAAACTCTAAATTATTATATGCATCACCTCTCAATTACAATATATCTAACACCTGAGGTTCTTTAGGATTGGAAGCAATGCAAGAGATCATGTAGTCCAAAACCATCATTTCAGAGATGAGAAAATTACAGTTTGGAGAGATGAAACAATAAACCACAATTAGCAAATGGAAGTTGGGACTAACGTATTTTCTTCTGTGTTATCTGTTAAAGGGGAAATATATGAGTAAATATGACATAATCAAATCATTAATTTATTTCCTTCCAGGGTATGGCAGATACTGTTGGTCACCTACCCAAGACCAATCTTCCCTTTCCCATGATAAACAATAAATGAATTTATTCTCTTGGTAACAAGAGAATAAATTCATTTATTCTCTGGATGTTCTAATTACTGGTTCTCAACAGATGGCAGTAATGTTCTTCCAGGAAGTATGAAGAATGATGTTGGCTGTCATGATTAGGTCCAAGCATTTAGTGCTTAGGGATCCTGGGATCTTACACTATAAAGAATTGCCTCATGCAGAATGCTTGTGTTGCCAACTGGAAACAATGGCTAAACTAATCATGGTGATCATGTCCCACTGTGCCAGGAATGAGCGTAGGGATGGGCATGTTACCCAGTTGAGGCCAAATGAAACATAAAATGAAGTCCGTTGTAGATTTTAGTGATTTTCCTCCCTGGAATAAAGAAAGAGGTAGTCCTGTGAAGAGAACTCATCTTTGCTCTCAGACTCTTCCTCACTGCTGTGTGCACTCTCCTCACAGAATTCAGTAGTTGGAGCTGAGCAGCCACCATGTGATGATGAGGTCACTAACGTGATAATGAAAGTAACAGGATGACAGAAAAGGATGAAAAAGTCACTGAATCAATCAATCAAAGCATACCTCCGTACTTCTCAATTAACAAAGAATACATAGCCGTTTGGTTATATATTGTTGGTCAAGGTATCTGTCATTTGCTCTTCAAGGCATGCTGATACAATAGATATCTTGGATAAATTTGGTGTTTGGAAATAAGATATGTAAACATTGTTTAGCTATTGTTAATCCATTCTAGTGTTATTGCTTGCTTTAAAGAAGCTGTGTACTTCATTGATATCAGGCCACTGAATATTTTCCTGGCTCTTAAATATTATTAGATATCTGAGTGTTATTTTATTTTTTAAGGAATATTATATGTAATGAGAGAAAATATTGTATCACTATTTAAAGGATAATGTGGGAGTACATTCATGAGTCCCTTCCTCCTCACTTTTATCAGTGTTCTCTTGCCAAGAAACAGTATGTCTAAGAGCTTAAAAAAAAGAAATAAAAAATATAATCTTTGGATGATAAATAGGGACATTAAGTAATTTAGTAAAGTGATGTAAGATTAGAAAAAAAATAGAACATAATAAATGGCTTCCAGAAAACAGAGACTCCAACTAAGTTAGATAATAAAATTTATAATCTGAGTTGTAAACAGTTTCTTTCCCACATATTAGAAAATCTTGCTAAATTTTAGAGCTGAAAAATAAGATCATTTTGGCTTATTTTTAACAATATTTTTATTACTATCATACAATTCATGGTTTACTTATCTTTCCCAATCAATTTAAGCATTCATAAGGAAAAACGTCTTAATAGTTAAGCCAATGCACATTCAACACATTTTAAAATCATGCTTTAAAGTAAACACAGAAAAATGGAAACTACTCCATGCACCTAAGAACAGTATATTTTCCCCAAAATAAGAGCATTGAGCTGAATTATTAAGCTTAGGTTACATATTCCAAAACTATATTCAAGGAAAGTTCCTCCAGTAAAATTTGTGCCTTGTTATGCACAGTCAACCAAAGTAGCACTGAGCTCTTGTATTTTAAAAGTGTAGTGGCCTTTTGGATTTACAATTCAGTACACAGTAACTATAATACCATAATAAGTCCTTGGTTTTCTTCCCCTTGAAATGTACAACACAGTTTTAAGGTGACTGCCTTCACAAAACAGACCCATCTGTTTTTTTCTCTGTGTGCTTGTTGGTAGTGATATATGCTTCTGGAGTGTGCTAACACTATGTCTCAAAGTTTCACAAAAATAATTAAATTGGTATCATGAGTAGATAGTTAACCAAAAATGCTACAGAAAAATATTATGCAGAAATATAGTCTAATTGTAGCTTTACATATTCTAAGCTGGACACTTTAGTTAGTATAATTTCCCCTCTACTAATTTTCTTAGCCCAGATTTAAATGTAAAGTAAATTATTGGGTTGTGTTTGTTTATTTTGCTGTTTTTTTCTATAGAATAATTTATCCAGATAATAATTAGTATTAAACAACGTTTTTGATTCTATGACGCCTGATATAGTAAAATGAAGAGTAAATGTAAAATGAGTAAAAGAATAAAAGACTAAAATGTAAATCTTTATTTTCAACTCTTGGATCTAAAAAATGGATGCATTTTAGACTCATTTGGGACATATTTTTAGATATTGATGGCTAGCTCCCATTCCAAAAAATTCTAATTAATCATTCCAGACTGAAGCATGGTCTGTCATTACTTTTTAAAAGTATTCCAGGTGATTCTTATGCATTGCCAAATTCAGAACCTTTGACCAAAAACCTATTCATTTATAATCATTCACTTTTATAAATAAATGCTTAGAATCAAAGAATTTGTAAAAAAAAAAAAAAAAAAAAGAAAAAGAATTTGTAGCATAAAGACTTGAAGAATATCAAGTTTCACACATCTTAAAAGACTGATTTTCCATTGCGTATTTTGGTGAAAGGACACTGTTGCATTTGACCACCAGCAGGAAATTGACTCTATTGGCAATTATCTAGATGCCCACCCATTACTTAGCTCACACTCACATTTTTACGGAAAATGTTATCCATATTTTATTTTATTTTTATTTTTTTGGTGTGTGTTACCCATATTTTAAGCATCTTTTCCTCAAAAGAAAACAACATAGCTGTTTGTTTCATTGGAATATGTAGCATGCAGGAAAGCAAAAGGTGGCAGATGGGGCAGAGAGAAACAAAGCTACAGTATCATGCTACATACTCTGCTACTATGTAATTAATTATCCCTTTAGTGTAAGGGAAACTAGAATTAATTGGCTCTACTCATGAAAGATTAAAGTATATCTGTAGCAATTTATACCAGCCTTCACTATTATAATAAAAATATCTCTGTGACATTGTATTCTGTGGTTTTCCAGCCGTATCTTTGCCTACTTATTTGTGTCATTTCTGGCTAGTCTTTCCTCTCTTTTTTTTTTTACACACAGATGTTCCTTGGCATGTACTCATTAACTTGCTCTTCAGAAGCATTTTTCAAAGTGCAGTTTGAAGACCACTTGTAACCAAAATACCGAAACCTACGTATTTAAAAGCTTCAATCAGACGTAATGAATAAAAATCCTCAAGGATTGATGGCTGCTTTAAAATTATTGTTATTATATTGATTATTATACTCGTTAATCTTTTAACACACTATTTGCTTTAGCAGTATCAAATCGCTCACTGTCACTTCTGCTTTACTCATTATAGCACTTTTCATATTCTATTGAACTTATTCAAAATACAGAAGAATTTCATGGGGAGCAAGAAATGCGCTCTTTCCTCTATATCCCAAGCAACTAGCATGGTACTTTGTTCATATTACTATACGTGTACGGAATAAAGGAATGGCTCAATAAAACAATCACCTTCATGCTCATTTAGCTCAAGAGATAAGTCAATATGTTTGCATCCAAAATTCTGTTTTAAACCATCTTTATATTTACTGTTTTCCCCAGTTTATATGCTTTTGTCTCATACCCACCTCTCTCTTGGATTTTTCCCCCTGGATAATGAGTCACTGATTAAAAGTTCATAAAGCAGCCCACGGACCAAGTCAAACTAATCCCTATATCTGGTGTCTATTTTATTTCTACTAGCAAGCACATAAAGGATGAAATAAAACTATATTTGTAGATGATATGATTATTTATGTAGAAAATATGGAGAAATCTACAAAATGTAGAACTAAAAAGTGAGTTCTGATGATGTGAGATAAACATACAGAAATAAATTATGTTTCTATATACTAGCATGTGGACACTAAAGTTAAAAATACAACACCATTGATAATAGGGGAGGTTATGTGTGTGTGGGAGCAATAGATATATGGGAAATCTTTATACCTTCCACTCAATTTTGAGAGCCTTACATTTTTCTAAAAAAATAGTCTTTAGTTACAAAAAAAAATACCACTTATACCTGTTCAAAAATATTTAGGTATAAGTGCAACAAGATATGCACAGAATTTATATAATAAAAATTATACAAGACTATTGAAAGAAATAAAAAAAGATGTAAAAATGTGGAGAGAACTACTATAATACTATTCCAAAATTGATTAGGAAAGGCAAAAGAGCCAGAATGCCTAAAACAATTTTGAAAAAAGAACAATTAGGTGGGAAAAAGCAGTCCACTGATTTCAAGATTTAATATATAGGTATTTAATATCAAAGTTGTGGTATACTGGCAGAGGGACAGACATATAGATCGATGGAATAGAAGAGAGAGCCCAGAAATAATCCACATAGATATATCTTACCAATTTTTTACAAAGTTGTAAAAACAATTAAATGGAGGAAAAAGTGGTTTTCAACAAATGGTTGAACAATTGGATGTACACAGTACCCCCCGCAAAAAAAAAAATAACTCTGACTTAAGTCTTATATCTTAAACAAAAATTAACTCTAAATGGATCATAGACTTAAATGTAAAATATGAAACTTTTAGAAAAAAATATAGATGAACATATTTGGAATCAAGAACTACTCAAAAAGTTCTTAGATTTGACACTAAAAGGATGATCCATAAAAGAAAATATTGATAAACTGGACTTAACCCAAAGTAAAAACCTTTGCTCTGTGAAATTACCTATTAAGAGGAAGAGAAGTTTGCAAGTGAAAGAAAATATGTGCAAAGCACTTATCTGACAAAGAGATAGTATCTAAAATATATAAAGGACTCTCAAAACTCAGCAGCAAAAAGCAAGCAATCCAATTAAAACAAGAGCCAAAGACATTAAGAGACATTTCACTGAAAGTTATACACAAATGGCAAATAAGCACATAAAAAGATGCTCAGTTGAGGACATGGGGAGGGGGAAGGGTAAGCTGTGACGAAGTGAGAGAGTGGCAGGCACATATATGCACTACCAAATGTAAATTAGATAGCTAGTGGGAAGCTGCCGCATAGCACAGGGAGATCACCTCTGTGCTTTGTGACCATGAGAGGGGTGGGATAGGGAGGGTGGGAGACGCAAGAGGGAAGAGATATGGGAACATATGTATATGTATAACTGATTCACTTTGTTGTAAAGGAGAAACTAACACACTATTGTAAAACAGTTATACTCCAATAAAGATGTTAAAAAAAAAAAAAGATGCTCAACATCATTAGCAATTAGAGGAATGCAAATTATATTACTACACTCCTATCAGAATGGCTAAAATGAAAAACAGTGACAGAACTAAATGCTGGTGAGTATACAGCAAAATTAGTCATTCATACATTGTTGGTGGGAATGTAAAATGGTACAGGCTGTCTGGAAATGTTCGGCAGTTACTTTAAAAACTAGACATGCGGGCTTCCCTGGTGGCGCAGTGGTTGAGAATCCGCCTGTCGGTGCAGGGTACACGGGTTCGTGCCCCGGTCCGGGAAGATCCCACATGCCGCGGAGCGGCTGGGCCCGTGAGCCATGGCCGCTGAGCCTGCGCGTCCGGAGCCTGTGCTCCGCAACGGGAGAGGCCGCAACAGTGAGAGGCCCGCGTACCACAAAAAAAAAAAAAAAAACAAAAAAAAAAACAAAAAAAAAACTAGACATGCAACTACCATACAACCAAGCAATTAAATCTTAGGCATTTAATCAGAGAAATTAAGACCTAAGTTTATAAAAATAAACATACAAGTTCTACATGAATGCTATATCAGCTTTATTTATAATAGTTTAACCCAGGGTCCATAAATGAGCAAGTAAACAAACAAGGTACAGCTTTAATGTGGATACTTAGCAATAAAGAAGAATAAAACTATTGATACATGGAACAACCTTGTTGAATCTCCCAGGATTTTAATGCTGAATGAAAAAAGCCAAGTCCAAAAGGAAACATACTGCATTATTCAGTTTATACAACATTCTTAAAATGACAGAGACACAGATGTAGAGAACAAATGTATGGACACCAAGGGGGGAAAGTGGCCGGGGGTGGTGGTGGTATGATGAATTGGGAGATTGGGATTGACATATATACACTAATATGTATAAAATGGATAACTAATAAGAACCTGCTGTATAAAAAAAAAATAAAATTTAAAAAACGAAAAAATTTAGTTCTAATTTATTTAATATTGTGATTTAAAATATGTGACAGAATTTAATATCTTTATTAAAACATTTTTATAGGGTATATAATAAAGCACCTTTTCTCAGTATTATAATTTCAGGTGTTATATACCAAATTATAACTGAAGATGCTATCTAAGATCATAAATGTTGTTAGGATATAACTAAATGGTGTAAAGAGGAAATAATTATATCACATTTGACTATTCTTATTTATTCTAAAAAATTATGAGAATATTGAGTATGCAGAGTCCATTATTTAGGAAGAAGAAAAGAAAGTTTGGGTAAAGTTTTTATTTGCTTATAAATGCATACTCTATTCTGGTTCAGTTGGATTAATGTCATTTTAAAGTGGAGGTTACTAGACTTGGATATTGCTTTTTTTTTTTTTTTTTAAGTTTAATCAGTTACCATTTGGTTTAACAATCCCCTAAAGTGCAATTGGATTCAGTGTTATAAAACTGTTTATCCTGTATGAATTTGTGAAAAAATCACCCCCCTCACTATTCTGTAAGGTCCATTTAGTACACACTTGGTAGAAAGACAATGTTGTTCCAAGAAGATGAAGACATATTGTAGCCTTATGTCTGCCATAAGGTTTAAACCCAACACAGAAATTTACAGCTGCTTTTTTTCTTTTTTGGAAGCACAGTGTAGTCAAGCATTAAATGTATAGTTAACAGATATCCAATAGTCACAAGAGACTTGACAACTTAAATTACTTAGTTATAATGAAGATAAATAGCAATCTAAACATGGGTACATATTGTACCCTGCCATGCAATTGACTCTAATGTTGTTGCCAGGCAACTTCCCAAGATAGATTAAAAATACTTCCTGTAATTTGACGGTAACAAGAAACACACACACAAACACACTCACACACACACACACACACACTTGCAGGAATAACCAAAGCTCTTGTGTTTTAAAAAATAGTGTGACCATAAAATATATTTGAATCATACATGGGTGACATCAAAATGAAATTGTTTTATAAAATGTATGCTTCTTGGAGTGAGCCTTTAATAGAAGTATGACCTATCATAGACTTTCAATCACTCACAATATATTTAAAGAGTGAAACCATTTATTTTCTGGGATAAAGTCAGTGTTCTTAGGGGTTTATATCACTGTTTGAGGAGATTTTAGTAGAGCAAATATTAACTAGAACAAAATGAAATAACTTTTTAATCTTTCATATAACTGGAATAAATGTAATGCTATTACTCAGTAAACAGTATACACATATCTTCTTGTATATTTGAGATTTAAATTTTTAAAATTTTATTTTACATATTTATTTTTTGCTTTCCTAATTGGTCTATCATCTCTAGATTCTCTTTCTGAGATTCATATATACAGACTATCATTGAAAGAAGAATTATAACAAATCTTGGTAGGAAGGGATATATCAGAAGTAAATTCTGTAATGTTTGACTCAGAAATATCAAGCTTATTAAACTATTTTTTCTTTTTTCCTCTTTGAAGAAGCATCTAGATTGAACTCACTCTTTACACTGTTATTCAAAAAGAAAGATAGAACTGCAGTCCCCATTTTTCCAGAACAAAATGCCCATCTTAGACCCCTGATTATTTCTGCTGTCTTCTAAACATTATCTAGCTATTTTTTTCAAAGTTTCAGAAACTTCTTCCAGAATGGTTTATAGTTATCTAGGCTCAGCCATTCAATGACTTTTGCAAAGATCAGGAAAAGATTTCAGACATTTTCATTCTAATATATTTTCCTTTGATGCCTACAAATGTGTTTGCTGGTTGGGCTGCAGCAGTGTAGTAGAGATAGCAGGACTAAGCTTATGAATAGATACAGTAAACATGTAAGAAAGCAAGTGAGAGCAAAGGATTCCACTTCTTCACACTGCTTTGTAATGAACTCTAAATTCTACAATACTGTTTCCATTAAGTCATTTTTTTTCTGGAAATTAGTTAATACAAATATTAATGAAGAATAACTATAAGTTTATTCATTGGGTCAACCAAATTTATCTAAGAAATACTATGTTCTATCAATTGTGCTAGATACGAGAAATACCAATAACAACAACAATAATAATATGCCATGATAGAAGCAACTAAAGAATCCAAAGTCAAGAGAGTAATAATAATAATGCAAATTAGCATTTATAGAATTTTTGTGTGTTCTGAGCACTTAAGATCTTTACATGCATCATATTATTTCATCGTTAAGAAAACCCTTTAAAAGTTACTCTTACTATTCCTAATTTATAGGCAAGAAAACAGGGGCATAAAAATTTTAAATTTTAAACAATACCCCAGAATGGCAGAACTATTGCATAAATTTATTTTACTTTAGAGTATATTCTGTTAGGCAATGAATTTTTAAAATGCAATAGTATAAAACATTTTAGTCATGAAATATACCTGTTTGTATTTGTGTTTAGATTGATAACTGTTTACAATGGTGAGCAAGATGTACTGAAGATCTAGAATAGAGGCAAAGAGATGGGCTGTGAAGCCATTGTAATAGCCCAGATATGAGTTAGGGTATTAAACAAGTACTTTAAATAAGAATAGGGGGATTGTGGATCAACTGCAGTAATTTCACAAAGAGAACTAAAATTAATGTGGGAGGTGCTGCTGAGGAAGAGGAAACAGTGAAGGATGGCTTGACTTTTCTAGTATAAAACACTGGCCAAAACACCAAGTGAAAAGGTCATAACAAGAGGCAAAGAAGATTATTCAGAGGGAAAATGAATAAAATGAAATGTCGGTCCTGAAGATAGAATGCCTAATATATTTAACACAAACCTTTGAAACTCAGGAGAGCATACATAGCTAGAAACACCAGTTTGCAAATGACAAATTGCTAGAATTATGTTCTAAATTAGGTGAGAAGGGATGAGATCTATTGCCTGAGAGGTATGGATAGTAGACTGAGACGGCGTGGAAGTTCTCTTCTGAAAGTTTTTGTCAATGGAAAAAGAGGAGGCAGCTGAAAGGTAGGAGACAGGTGAGATGTGGGACATTTGAGCAGATCAGAGATGTTATAAAATAAGCGATTTATGAGATTAATTTTTCATGGAAATGCAGTAAGACTGTGATGTCACACCAAGGGGCCCACCTAAGTTAATGTGCATGAATTGACCATGAAACCAGTCAGCAAGGGAGACGGGAGAGGGACGGTAGGGGAGAAAGAGAGAGACAGAGAGAGAGAAACTGTTTTGTTCAGTAACTTTTATACTAACCAGAACTGCATATAATACACAGTTAATAGCAGGCTTAACTGTCTCAAATAAGAAAGCATTTCAAGGAGGAAACTTTTTAAGAAAATACTCAAGTTTACTCAAAGTTCTTTTTGTTTAATTTCTTTTACAAGTATTTAAGGAAAAATTTGAATAAAGTACTGAGAAGAGAGATAGAAAAAGGAAGATGAATAATTTGTTAGACAGTTTCCGTGCATCTAAATTAATTTTAAGAATCAAGACCTTGAACTAAATTGACTGTTGTGTGAAATAAACCTGGAGATTCTAAGAATGGATTTTAATTAGCATTAGACAAATTCTCAGACCAGGAAATCATATGCATCAATCGATAGGCTGCACCGAAAGATAGATTCTTGCTTTTCATTATTCCCCTCACGAACATAGTGTTTACAATATTATACTTGTTCAGAAAAATGTAGAAAGTTAATACTATTCTCATAAGAATAATTTCAAACTCAAGAGTCTCCTTTATAAAATGCTAGGCACATATGAGCTACTTTTTATTGATTTAGACAATATATGAGTTATCAGAAAAATCCCATTTTTTAGAGCTGTAACAAGATTTCCTTAATTGTAGATGTTTTAAAACAATCATTAGTCACTTTTTTGAGCCAAAATGAATTTAGTCCATGTTGAAGATCTATAATCCTAATCATGGTGTTTTTTCTGGTTTTTCTAACTATGTACCATAATGGCCGACTGCTCAATAGGAGATTATATGTCCCGCTACAAGTGTACTTGTTATAGGGCTGTTTCACTTTGAACCAGATGGGGAGAACTGCTTATTAATTCAAGCCACCTTTCCCAAACTGACATTTCCCTAATTTAATCAGTAGAAGTAGTAGCTATTTGAAGCTGAATTCGGTGTAATAAATGATTGTTCATTTTATAGGCCAAATGCCCCTTCTCCTTGCAAAGCAAATTTAACCCATAATGTGACTGAGTTCTATTTGTACTGCATCACATAGGAATTTATAACAATTATCTAAGGGAAGATGCATCTTGAGTTTCTATTGGCGACGCTAGACAAAGCTCAGCTTTCTTCACCTTCTACCCCTACCCCAGCAACAGTAATGGACGAGTAATCCATGTGAAAATTGTAAGGAGGAAAAGAAATGGATGAGAGGCAAGGCGACACTGGGACCCCAATGAATTGTTTATTCTTCAAATCAGCAAAAATGAATTATGTCACTACATCAGCAAGTCTGAATTATAAAAGAGAGCTCAGTGACTGTAAGGTGCTCTAATTGGGGCAAATTTGGAATGGATCCTTGAATGACATGGATATCAGACTGCTTTTCCTCAATTATCACTCATTCTACATTTATGGATATCCATAGTATACTAGATATTACGCTAATAACTACATATAGAAAGAAAAGTACAACATTATGCCTGCGGTGGGGTGCGAGTGGAGAGAGGTGATAATTAGGTTGAGGGCATATAAACACATATGCATACAGCATGTTTAAAAAGTAAGGGCTGGGCTTCCCTGGTGGCGCAGTGGTTGAGAGTCCACCTGCCGATGCAGGGGACAAGGGTTCGTGCCCCAGTCCGGGAAGATCCCACATGCTGCGAAGCGGCTGGGCCCGTGAGCCATGGCCGCTGAGCCTGCGCGTCTGGAGCCTGTGCTCCGCAACGGGAGAGACCACAACAGTGAGAGGCCCACGTACCGCAAAAAAAAAAAAAAAGTAAGAGAATATGAGTTTGGAGTGGTAGGCAAGTTCCATAATATTTAAGACCTTGATGACAATCTAAGGTTAGACTTTGTTCCCAATAGGCAATGGTGAGATCATAAATAACTTAAGATTTTTATAGCCAAGGAATGATATCCTAATATTTGAATTTTAGAAAAATCATCCTGGCAAGACTGTGAGAGGATTGTTGAATATAACACAACTTTGAGGCAGGCAATCTATTACAGTACTTAATAAAGAATAAGAGGAAAGAAAAATGGGAGAGAAGGAGTTGGGGGGGTAGAATGAATTAAATTGTGATGATAGAGATGATAGAGAAGAGGAGATAAATTTGAGAGACAATTCGAAGTATAAATAACATGTTATAGGAATTAATACAAATAATCTGATGTTAAGATTACTGTTTGGGAATGAAGAAAACTCTGAAAGTGGATATGACTCGTTAAGTAAAAAATAGAAATGTTGGAAGAAGAGGACTAAGGATTATAACTTGACTGTACCCTAACATTTAAAAGGAATTCAGAAGAGAATTTAGTATTCTTGGAAAGAATATCCAGAGATGCAAAAGAGAAACTAACAAAAGAATGAAGGTGTCAGTATGGCAAATATTTAAAATCCTACTCAAATGTGTACTGAAATGTAGCAAATGCCAATCATTAGTAATCTTTGTCATAGCAGTTTCAGTGGAGTATTGGAAGTAAAACCCCAATTGTACAAATAGGATTTGAGAAAATATAATCAGGTGAGGGTCACTCTTAAAAAATGCTAAGCCTAGGAAAGAGAATGAAACAGAATACTATTTAGAATGGCAAATTCGGCTCACATAGGAAAGGCATTTTTACTTTTTTTTTTTTTTTGGTATTGAGGGATATGTGTACAAGTGTGCATGCTAAGGGCAAAAAATCCAAAAGAGACAGAGATTGATAATGGACTAAGAGAAAATATTAACTGAATCAAGATTTCTAATCAAAGTTAGACAGATGCAAAACCAGTTGGAAGTATATCTTATTAGGAGAAAAAAAACAGGTGTTCTGCTGAGTAGAAAGAAATGTGTTATAACTTTTCAGGATAAATTACCTTTGGCATAGATGAATTTACCTTCCGAGGGTCAATTTTTTCTTTACGAATCAGTAATTGATTTCATTATGAATAAAGTTTATCTTGAAATGGTAGAGGGCTAAGAGAGAATGCTGAAGCTTTTTTTTTTCTTAACTTATTATTTTATACTGCAGTATAGTTGATTAACAATGTTGTGCTAGTTTCAGGTGTAAAGCAAAGTGGTTCAGTTATACATATACATGTACCTATTCTTTTTCAAATTCTTTTCCCATTTCGGTTGTTACACAATATTGAGCAGAGTTCCCTGTGCTATACAGTAGGTCCTTGTTGGTTATCCATTTTAAATATAGCAGTGTGTATATGTCAATCCCAAACTCCCTAACTATTCCACCCCACAACCCTTCTTCCCTGGTAACCATAAGTTGTTCTCTAAGTCTGTGAGTCTGTTTCTGTTTTGTAAATAAGTTCGTTTGTATCTTTTTTTTTTTTTAGATTCCACATATAAGTGATATCATATGATATTTCTCTTCCTCAGTCTGACTAAACTTTACGCTAGTTTCAGGTGTAAAGCAAAGTGGTTCAGTTATACATATACATGTACCTATTCTTTTTCAAATTCTTTTCCCATTTCGGTTGTTACACAATATTGAGCAGAGTTCCCTGTGCTATACAGTAGGTCCTTGTTGGTTATCCATTTTAAATATAGCAGTGTGTATATGTCAATCCCAAACTCCCTAACTATTCCACCCCACAACCCTTCTTCCCTGGTAACCATAAGTTGTTCTCTAAGTCTGTGAGTCTGTTTCTGTTTTGTAAATAAGTTCGTTTGTATCTTTTTTTTTTTTTAGATTCCACATATAAGTGATATCATATGATATTTCTCTTCCTCAGTCTGACTAAACTTTACTCAGTATGACAATCTCTAGGCCCATCCATGTTGCTGCAAATGGCATTATTTCATTCTTTTTATTGGCTGAGTAATATTCCATTGTATGTATGTACCACATCTTCTTTATCCATTCTTCTGTCGATGGACATTTAGGTTGCTTCTATGTCTTCGCTATTGTAAACAGCACTGCAATGAACAATGGGGTACATGTATCCTTTTGGACCATGTTTTTCTCCAGATACATGCCTAGGAGTGGGATTGCAGGATCATATGGTAGCTCTATTTTTAATTTCTTAAGAAACCTTCATGCTGTTTTCCATAGTGGCTGCACCAATTTACATTTTCACCAACTGTGCAGGAGGGTTTCCTCCTCTCCACACCCTCTCCAGCATTTATTGTTTGTGGATTTTTTGATGATAGCCATTCTGACTGGTGTGAGGTGATATCTCACTGTAATTTTGATTTGTATTTCTCTAATAATTAGTGATGTTGAACATCTTTTCATGTACCTCTTGGCCATCTATATGTCTTCTTTAGAGAAATGTCTATTTAGGTCTTCTGTCCATTTTTTGACTGGGTAGTTTGTCTTGATGATATTAAGCTGCATGAGCCATTTGTAAATTTTGGAGACTAATCCCTTGTTGGTCACATCATTTGCAAATATTTTCTTTCACTCTGTGGCTTGTCTTTTCATTTTCTTTATGGTTTCCTTTGTTGTGCAGAAGATTATGAGTTTAATTAGGTCCCATTTGTTTTTACTTCCATTTCTCTAGGAGGTAGGTCTAAAGGGATCTTGCTGTGAATTATGTCAGAGAGTGCTCTGCCTATGTTTTCCTCTGAGAGTTTTATAGTGTCCGGTGTCACATTTAGGTCTTTAATCCATTTTGAGTTTATTTTTGTGTATGCTGTTAAAGAATGTTCTAATTTCATTTTTTTACATGTAGATGTCCAGTTTCCCCAGCACCATTTATTAGACTGTCTTTCCTCCATTGTATAGTCTTGCCTCCTTTGTCATAGATTAATTGGCCATAGGTGTGTGGATTTATTTCTGGGCTTTCTGTCCTGTTCCATTGATCTATATTTCTATTTTTGTGCCAGTACTATACTTTTTTCTTAAACTTTTTATTTTATACTGGAGTATAGTCAATTAACAATGTTGTGATAGTTTCAGGTGCACAGCAAAGCGACTCAGCCATACATATACATGTATCCATTCTCCCCAGACTCCCCTAGTACTATACTGTTTTGATGACTATAGCTTTGCATTATAGTCTGAAGTCAGGCAGCCTGATTCCTCCAGCTCTGTTTTTCTTTCTCAAGATTGCTTTGGCTAGTAGTTCCTCCATTGTATAGTCTTGCCTCCTTTGTCATAGATTAATTGGCCATAGGTGTGTGGATTTATTTCTGGGCTTTCTGTCCTGTTCCATTGATCTATATTTCTATTTTTGTGCCAGTACTATACTTTTTTCTTAAACTTTTTATTTTATACTGGAGTATAGTCAATTAACAATGTTGTGATAGTTTCAGGTGCACAGCAAAGCGACTCAGCCATACATATACATGTATCCATTCTCCCCAGACTCCCCTAGTACTATACTGTTTTGATGACTATAGCTTTGCATTATAGTCTGAAGTCAGGCAGCCTGATTCCTCCAGCTCTGTTTTTCTTTCTCAAGATTGCTTTGGCTAGTAGGGGTTTTTTGTGTCTCCATAAAAATTTTAAGATTTTTTTGTTCTAGTTCTGTGAAAAAGAATGCTGAAGGTTTTTAAAGGACTATCACAGAGACTAGAAGAAGGGCTAACTATAATATTAAGAATTATTGACAAATGACACTGATTATCCAGTTGAGGACTGACACTACACTTGGGTAGTGGCAACAGTCTTAACAATTTCAAAATTGCCTCCAGAACTATACAGTCACATATGTGCAGAAGAAAAGAAAGCATTTTGCCAGGTTTGGGGGCAGGGAGTTTACTAAATTGGACCTTGTAGAATAACAAGAACAAAACTATGGGCATTGTTGACACAGTGCTTGATGAATAGACAAGAAAGTGTAGCCAGGGAATGGCTGTGAAAGACTAGGAGAAGGAAGGAACAAGAAGCATGTTCAGTGTTACAGGTTGAATTGTGTCTCCCAAAAAGATATGTTAAAATGCTACCCTCTGGTACCTGTGAGTGCGACCTCACTTGGGGTTTTTGCAGATGTAATCAAGGTCATTAGGGTGGGTCCTAATCCAATAACACTGGTGTCGTTATAAGAAGGAAAAATTCAGACAGAGACAACCACACTGGGAAGACTATGTGAAGACAGAGACATACAGGGAGAAGATGGCCATATGATAATGTAGGCTAAGATTGGAGCAATGCATCTACAAGCCCGGAGTATCAAGAACTGCAGGCAAACTCTAGAAAGCCAGAAGGAACAAGGAAGATTTTCTCCCCTACAGGTTTCAGAGGAAGCATGGCCCTGCCAATGTCTTGATTTCAGACTTTTAGCCCTCAGAAGTGTGAGACAATAGATTTCTGTTATTTTAAGCTACAGAATTTGTGGTATTGTTACAGTAGTATTAGAATGTTAATACACTTTTGTTATTTTGTTTGATACCTATCATCAAAAATCAGTATGGATCAATTATTTTTTAGAATGTGGAGAAAACTAGTCAGTTACATATCCATAAAATGCTGTTCATTTTATATTTTTCATAATTTATTGGTTTACGATATATATGACAAGAATATGAATAATATGAATTGGAAAACTCATATCTCAATCTTAAAAATCTTTGAATGCTTTTCAGTAAACTACCCAATGACTATAGTGTTCTCAAATGTTGAAAGAGCCTGAGTTTTCAGTGCTCTTTCAGGCTAAACTAGGCTTTGTTAAAATAAAGTAAAACTTAAATGTAAACATTTTATATATTTAAGTGTTGCAAAATCTGTTGGTTGGAATGGTTTATCTGCATTTATTATCCCACACAAAGCACATGTAACAAACGATTCTATTTACCTGCTTTTATATAACACTTATTTAATTAAACTATAATTTATATAATTGAATGACACAAAAATATTGTGTGATTGAACATTTATCCTCACTTTGAATGTGGGCACTTGTACATATTTTTTGACTAATAAATGCTTGACTCTAAAAAGTATTTATTTATACGAGTATGTAATTTGAATGGGATATATTTATAGACAGTATTTGCAATTGGGAATTTTATTGACACAGAGTATGTATAGTGCAGAGAGGAAGAGAAATGGATTTATTTTTGTAACACTTATAATGGCAATTGTGATGATGATAATAAGACCTAGGCTTTAAAGAGTGCTTACTATATCACAGAATTTACAGGATCTATCTCATTTATTTCTGAAAAACAAAAACAAACAACGAAGTAGCTGCAATTATTATGCAGCCGCATCACAACCTAGAACTTTTACTGTCAATCTCTATACTGCTTGAGTAAATTGCATAATTATGCATTCAAAGAGTAAACATTCATTGAACTAACTCTCTTGTCTTTTTTTGATAGAAGAAGCCATTTCAAGGGACTTTGATAAAATATTCTATGATCTTAAATTTTTTCATTTCAAATCTACTTATAACTAATTGGAGATAGAATGAATGGTCAGAACATATGATGTATGAGTCAGACATATAAACATAAGGCTGGGTTATGCCAGAGTGGTTGATGGACTGCCTAAGTATATAACACAAAACAGACAATGAGTAATTATTCACTTTTGTAGAAAAAATGAATTAGTAAATGTATAAATTAATGCTTAGAGAATTCTGCAAGGAACTGAGCTCATCAGCAACTGATTATAAAAAGAAGAGCTTGTAAAGAGAAACAAAGTTAAAAAACCAGTAAAGCTTCAGGTAAGATAAAGAAGAAAAAAGTATTAAAAAGATTGCAAATACAACCGGGAAAAGGAAGAAAATTGAAGAAAGTTGATTGGATTTTGCCAAGAAACCATTTATGACTCTGTAAAATAATGCTGGTAGAAAGGTGAGGCCAAATCTTCTGCTAAAATGACTTTTTAGAAAAATCCCAATTTTTTCCCCACCCAGAACAATTTTCAGATCTCTCTAGTTTTGGGAGTTATTATGATTATTGCAAAAAGGTTTATATTAGAGAACAGTAAAAAATATTTTTTCAAAATATTCCATCTACTAGGTAGTTTATTTCAATCAAGTATATTCATAGAAATCATGAGGGAAACAAAAATTATTTCTTTTTTCATATCTCAAAACTTCATGATCTGTTATATAATTACTATCTAAATATGGGGAATTAATGTAGAATTTTATTAAATCATAGGATTTCTTATACCTAAATTAAGATTTCTTTAACCTTACAGGTCTGTTACAATTTCCTGCTGAAAGTCCTCCATCCCAAACCCAAGGGCTTAAACTCAGTAATATTATAAAGGAGCAGAAGAAACCTGGTTTTCTTTCAGCTTCTTTGTGTGTGCGTGTGTGTGTGTGTGTGTGTGTGTGTGTGTGTCTACATATGTAATATAAATGTAAATACATTTAAATATATAAACTATATAATTATAAATTTACATCAACACTTTTGCAGCTCAGCCAGTTTTCCAGCTTCCTATATCAAGCAATGAAGTAAGAGGCTTATTCTGAGTTTTGAAAGGAGACTAGAAGAGGAAAAGGGTGACATTTTAGTCTTAGGAAATGTACCACAGGCAGTAGGAAAGTCAGAGTACACATAGCAATGTATAGTAATATTTAGAAACTTAAGTGGAGATGAATGGACAAAGCCATTTTAGTTCACCAAGTTGCCTTGTAGTAGTCGGTAGAATCAATGTGGTTGTGCTAGCTTAAGAGAGTGTGTAGTGGTATTGGGAGAAGGAAGGTTAATTTTGACTCTACTTATTAAAGGAGTTCTGGTGGGACATGGTAAAACCAGGGGTGGAGATCATTTTGCACGTGTGTGTTGAATGGAGAGGAAAATGAGAGGAAAAAAGTGACAGAAAAAACTTGCCCATACTTAGCATAAATATGACTATGTTCCCTTTAGTGAAGGAATTGCCAATAAAGCCATGATTTTTTTAAAAAAGTTAACTGTTTTAAGTTTGGTTGTGAAACTCTGGATTATTAATGTAGCCTTTATAAAAAACACCTTTTGCAGTTTACTGTTTAAGTTAATTAATAGATAGTAAGTCTATTAATAAATTCTCTAAATTTAAGCAAAATGTATAGTCCCACAAAATTGTCTGGGCCAAGTCTTAGCAGCTTGTAATATGAAATCACTCTCTAGGTCAATTCCAAACATTACATCTCTCTCTCTCTGAGAAATAAACCATAGAAAAATCCACAGTTCCCTACAAACCACGTTGTACTTTGAGGTGTATAACAGCTCGCATTAAAACACCTATTGTTTGTAACAACTCTAGTTTAGGAATATGATGCAATCCCACATGGCCTACCACTTGAACAATTTAGCCAGAAAAGCCATGGATAAATCTTTCCTTAGTAAATATTTCTGGTAAAATCTGAAACACAGCCAACTCAGAGTTAGTTAAAGCTCTGAATATCCCTTCAAATTGGTACACATTTCAATTTTTTTTTTTTTCATAGCAAGTGAACCAAACAAAATGTAATTTGGGTCAGAATCTGAACAGCTCCTTTGGATAAAACATATCTTAAACTTGGGCCTTTTTTGTCCTTCTTTTATTTTAAGTGTCTCTACACGGCAGAAATAAAAGAAAGCATTTTTATGTAATAGTGTTAATGACCAGATGCTCAATTATAGTAAAAAGAGTTTAGGACACATCAATGTTTAGAGTATCACTCTAACCCTTGCTGATATAGTGACTATGACATTTTGATGTCCAGAAATTGGGCCCTTAATACATTTATCAAATCTATCATTAATCTTTAAATTTTGAATTCAACTGAGGCTTATTACTTTGGTTCTCAAAACTTATCTTCTGCATATAGTAATTTTATTATGAATAGCCTTTTAGAAAGATTTTATTCCAAAAACCATATTTCACAATTTGCCAAGACGCCTTACACTTTTAAAAAGAATTTAGGTTCAAATCTAAAATTAAGAAGAAAAAATTTAAATCCCATACATGTCCCATACAACATCCCATAATGTCAAATATATTTGACATAGTTTTAAGGAAATATGTAAATATGGAGCATGTGCAGAAGTCATGAGTCTTAATCTGTAAATCATTCACAAGAGTCACTGTCAAATAATTCAGTGTACGGACAAGATTAGTGCAGGGAAAGAAACTAAGGTTACTAATGGTTTGGTACAAAATACGATTTTTCTTGAATGAAGGCTTAGAATTGGGGTTTCTGTCAGAGATAGAATGATACAAAATGACAGAATGATGGCAATCAAGGACTCAGAACTATGATAAATGGAGATAGAGCTTATAGTAAACATTCTACCACTTAAACACTCTTCTCAAATCTGCTTTTCCACCATCCTTATCCATCTTTTCTGCTACTCTCATGCTGGCTTAAACACAGTTAACTGAAGTACAAAATTCTATCAGAAGATATATAGCTAATGTTCAAAACCTTGGAACTGTGAGAAGCCCTGGGGAGCTGCCTTAACTCCTAAAAATGGAATTGAAAAGAAACCAATTTCTTTTCAAAATTTACCCACAGATAAGTTAAAAAAACATCAATATCTCTGAAAGAGTCATGCATTTGGAAAAATATCATTTTTCAACTCTTGGCAATCTTAAAAATTGCTGTAGCATATAAAAACACAAACATACCAATAGCTCTGGTCATAAGAGTGCAATGGCCTAAATCTCCTGGCCAACAAGCATCTTCTGTGTCCAGGAAGCAGTATTTTAAAATAAATTTCTATGCCCATGGTAACTCCCATTTTGAAATGAAACATAAAATCTGTATTTTCTCTTTATAAAATGATACGGGTCAATATTTGGCTAATGTTACAAAACTCAACAAGGATATTGCAAAATAATTTAAAATTTTGATGTACAGGCAATTAGGTTCCATTTCAATACACTATTCTGAAAAATGTTGCTTTTCTTTTTTTTTTTTGGAAAAAAGTAAAAAGTATCTTGGTTACTATGATAAACCAGCTTTTCAGCAGTGGATCCTGCCAGCAAAGCCTTAATATATCTGATTTGTCAAAGTCACCACTCCTGCTAATCTCTCCCACCGATGTCAAACACTGAGAGCTATCACCTATACATTTTGTTGTGCAGTGTAGAGAGAAAGATGGAAAATGGGCAAAAAGTAATCTGCACAAACATCAAAATAAATGGTCTTTTTGAGAACAGCTACAAGAAAAATGCAAGAAAAATTAGAAAATCAGCTGTATTTTATGAGGTTTTTTTTGCAACTCTCTCTTTGCCTTACTGTTTGCTTGAATGTAAATTATTCCTAACTTTACTATTTTAGTAAGTTAATGAACATTTTAAGACTACACAAATCTTTTCTATTAGTGTCAAAATATTATGCATTTCACTCCATTATGCAGTCATAGTGAAGTAAATAAAATAATGTTAAAAGTAAAATACTTTTAAAGCTTTAAAGCAATATTATTATTGTCATTTAACCTAAAATAAAATTATTTAAGCCAGAGTGTTAATATTATATCAGTCTATAAATATTGTATTTAAATTAAAAAATTGTCTTTAGGAAGTTTCAAAAATCATATGATAACCAAATTTGTTTTTAATTCTATCAACATGAATGAAGTTTTCTATAATGGGCCAACTAAGAATTTGACTATCAACTGTATGATACCTTCTCCTATCGAATGCATGCATGCACATGTGTGTGCGTATATATATAAATACATGCACAAATGGGTGTTTGTGTATTTATAGGACAAATATTGTCCTATAAATACATGGTCAAAAATTCTGGAAGTGCCTCATAGTAGAAGAGATTAAAAGTAAAAACTAGGGAAATACAAATATTGATGTGTTAAAATATCTATTCCTAAATACATTGAAAATTATTAGCAAGACTCTTCACAGTCTCAATAAGGAGAAAGTCAAAGTGAGGACGTTTGTTGTAAACATGTGTCCATTTAGGTCCATAAACCATACAAGCTAGATATTTAGAAAAGTGTCAAAGATGCAGAGAAAAGGGGAATTAAGGGGGCCTATATTTTCTGGATATATAATCTTCCACTTTCACTATAATTATATAGAAATCAAAATTATTAGTATAGATTAGCAAATCAGAAAAATTGCCCTGAGTATTTGTGATAACATGCAAGAAATAAAAATTAAAGTGAGATTTCTCTTCACAGTTTAGATTTATTGGTTAACTGACATACATAATAAAACATATAATAGAAGGAAATAAGTATTAGGAACACTGGGTTTAGGTCAGAAAAACCTAGGTTCCAGAACCATTTCATCTACATGTTAGCACTGTTAATCCTATATTTCTTCATGTGTAAAAGGGGAATAATAATAGTGCTTCTTATGGTTGTTCAGAGGTTTAACCCTTCTCTTTAAATTCTACCCACCTATTTTTCCAGCAATCACTGGAAGTGTACTGTGCTTTCTCTGGATGGTTAGAACTTCTCTTATGTTGTATGCAGTGTTCTGTCTTTATCTTTGAGTAAAATTTAGTACCTTTCTTTTGATATATAAAGAGAGTTTTGGGCTATAGTGTTTTGTTGTTGTTGTTGTTATTAGATTTAACAATTAGCTTTCAAGCTTCCCTTTACTCTGATTGACTTACCAAATTAATTTTACAGTCATAACTAAGAAATTGCTGAGTGTTCTAAGTGATATCTGTTCAGTTCCTAAAGCACTGAAACCCACTGATGCATGAGTGAGACTGGCTAGGTTTGAACACCATCATCATCATTACAAACAGTTGTATAGAGTATAGTCTCTTGTGCCAGGCACTATTCTAGAGACCATATTTATTAAATCTTTTAATTCTTATAACTCTGTGGAACACATCTTATTATATCCATTGCATAGATGATAAATCTGAGGCACACAGAGATAACATAACTTACTCAAAGCCACACAACCGTTAAATGACAGACCCTGAATTTCAAGCTCAGGTAGCAAAGCAATGGCTCCAGATCTCTTGGCCTGAACATTACACCAAGCTGACTTTCATCGTAATTTAAGAAGAATGAGATATGCAGTGGCCTGGTATTTTCAAAACTGTTATACATATTACATCTGTATTTGGTGATTTGGATCCTGACAGTGGCAAGTTCTAGTTAGCACTGAGTCCGTTCTCTTACCCTTCAGCTCCAAGATCTGTAGTGTCTTGCACCAAACACCAAAGAAAATTACATGATGATTGTTTTCCGATGAGAATCTGAAAGTACTGCATGCATATAACTCATCAATACCTTGGGGTTTTGTAAGGTCAATGGAAGGGTATTAAACTTGCATTTGTTTAACAAAGTTTACTTCTGATTATAGAGGGACCTTACAAATGATTCTCTGTCTCTGCATAATTTAAATAGAGTGCTAATAAAATTAATGATAGTAATAATAATAATCTATACCTATATCGATAACTATATACTCTATTTCATGGTATACTCATTAATGATAGTAAAAATAAAAATCTATACCTATATCGATAACTATAGACCCTATTTCATGGTAAACCCTTTCCTCTTTCCATAATAGAAGCAAGCTATATAAACACAATACACATGCTTAAAATCTAATGAGGACTTTTCACTTTGAAACTATATTCTCAATATTAGAGGGATACCACCTACTTAATGCTCATCTAGATAGCAATATGTTATGGCATTTGCCTCTTCACTACTCTGAATGTGTGGTCCATCATTGCCAATGATTTTCTGGGTATTTTCTATTTCAGCAATGTCCTTTGAGCATTAGTGTGTGTTTTCATCTGAAGAAAATGGAGAATCTTATGCTGCCATTCCTTCACCCTTTGACTCAAAGCCTGCTTCCTTATTACTAGACAATGAGAACAGTAGAAGAGGAAACATATCATTAAAAAATTCTAATAATTATTATTTATTGATCATTTGTAAGGTGCCAGACACTACACTAAATATGCATATCATCTCAGGTAATGTTCACATATAAAGTATAAAAATCATATGTAGAATTAACAAGTATCATTGACCTTACACAGTTAAAGAAACAAAGGCTTAGGAATGTTAGGCAACCTGCCCAAGGTTTTACAGCTAACTTGTGGCAAAAATGGTTCTGGGATCAAGCCTCTGCTCCTAATGAATACTTCCTTCTGTGCTATATGGAGACACGTCTACAGTTGTAAGGTATAAAGAAAAATCACATCTAAATATGCTTCTCTGCCTTCTTACAGAATTGTCCTGTTCCAGTGTCCATGCCTCATTTTTTTGAACAGCTTTATTGAGATATAATTGATATGCCAAGAATTGCACATATTTAACGGGTCCGTGCCTTGTTAATGTCAGCTGACAGGGGCCAGAGGTATTGGGAAAGAAAGGACATCACACGTTTGGGATACTACTCTTATAGCTTTGTTCTGTGTACTTTAGGAAAGAAGAGGGTTGTTTCCTAAGGAGGAACCACTTTATCCCTCTAATGGGCAGGTTTGATGCTCCCTTTCTAGATTTCCTCGTGGAATGATGTGCAGCATAAACTGACATGTACTACACACTTATAGCCATGATTTGAATCATCTACTTACTGGAAAGGTAGGGACTACTATACACAGCATCATTACAATGCTACATCAGTACAGTTATAATGTTTCCATATTAAAATGCTTTCCTTTTCACTTTCCATCCCTGCAAAATGAAGAGTTTCTAACATCATATAACATCATAGAGCCTGTATTTGGCCAACTGAAGTATTCTTTTGATTAAATTATAGAAAAATTTGGTTCTCTCAGTCTCCTTACACACACAGACACACACAAACACACACACACACACACACTTGCATATGTGCAGACCCCCCACACACACACATTCAGGAAGGGAAGCGTCCATATCCTTAGCAGTCATATTTTTAGTTGTCCAATAATAGGAAATTCTGTTCCATTTATATTTATATTGGTGGAAGTGAAATACATGATCCCCATACATGTTCTAAAATATTACAAAAGGTGAACATTTTCACTCACATAGAGTATTTAAATCTAATATAGTATAAAATCTCTGTGTCAAATTACTTTATATTAGGTTACAGAAATAGGAAACATGTATTACATATAATTCATGACTGAATTCTTTATCTAGATTATCTCATTTAATTCTATAAAATAGATGCTATTATCTCCATGTTCGAGATGAGGAAATGCAGTTGTAAAGGGTTTAGGTTAAGTACTCAGGTTCTTACAACTGGTGGGTGATGAAACTAGGATTTGAACTAAGGCTATCTGTTCCTCAAGTACTTGTTTTCAACTGTGCATCTACAGTGAGCAAGTCAGGGAGCATAACAGAAAAGAAATTCTGAAGGTGCCTCAGTTTCATCATTGCTCATTCACAAAAGTATGCTGGAAAGTCCAGTTTCTTTTAGCTTGGTACAGTAAAGAACTAAGCATCAAGATCCTGATACTAAAACATTCTGATTTTTTTTTTTTTAGTGGCAAATGTAATAGAGCAATAAAGGAAGTAATATTCTTCACACAGTCATTTACTTTTCAGAGTATAAAATCAGTAATATTTTATCAAAACTATATCTAATATAAGAGACTCCATCTATCTATCAGCAATCTGTTTATTATATATGTATTTGTATAATTAAATAATTGGTACATTTTATTTCAAACCTTAAAAAGTAATCAGCAATCATAAAATAAATTAAAAGTTAAACATAGTGTAAAATCCTATGTTTGGTATATGTTTTTTCTGCTCCAACCAATTAACTATATAATTGAGCTCATGACCAGGTTAAATTTAGGATTTTTAAAATGTATTATTGAAAGGTAAATAGGACATGAGATTTTAAAACCTACATGCAACTATCTATCTTTACCTTTTTTAGGTATAATTCATTTTGGACCAACTTTTCTTGGTCACCTTGAGCCCTCATCCATACATTTACATGTGGTTTTTCAGGTTAAAGTAGGTCGAAGAAGAGATGATCTGATAAACTTAGTAGTCAACAAAATTTAAGGTTTAACTGTCAACTTGAAAGAAAAGTCGTAATTCCCTTGCAGCTGCAATATTTGTAGTTCCAAATATCTGCAAATGATTTCTCTGACTTTCTATATAGTTCCATTCAAGATTCTACCAACATTTTTAACAGCTATTAAAAATCTATGTGTACTCCAAAACTTTGTACACCATCCTTGTTGTAACGTATGAGAGAGTAATTATTCTTCATATTTGTCTATTGAATTAACTGAGGATCAATGAGTTTAAGTAATTTTATCAAGATTACAAAATCAATAAGAGTGAAAAATGGAGTCTAGTATAAAAACTAATATCTTCCCATCTCTACTTCCAAGACGTGTTGACTAAAGCATGGAACCCTTTGCAGTCTTTACTTCAGTGTCCAAAGTGAATATCAGCAGGATCACCAGCTTCAGCCCTCACTGAATGCTACTTCCAGCCTGACTTCTAGTTGCTGTTTTGGCTGCTTCTTTATCTACTTGGTCATTAAAAAACACATTCTGTTTTGCATACCAGAGCTGTAGGGATTTTCAAACAGTGTTCCATGGAGCTTTGGGGTTATATTTGGATTGTACTACAGTTATATTTGAAAATAAAAGTTGTATTTTTAAAATTTGAATATTACCCTAAATATTTACAAATACAAATTTCATCCTAATGTGTCAAATATTTTTAAGTTTTTCTCATCCCCAAACAACAAACTAATGAGTCCAAAATTATTTTATGCCAGCACAATTTAGGTATTTTAAGGAGAAAATATCTTTAAAAAAAACAGACACGGTTCTTTCCTAATGTTGTATTTACCCTGGGGGACTTCAAACATTGTATATTGTGAAAATGATAGTCCACACACTACTGATACCACTTCATGTCACTTCTATAGATTTCAGAGTGTCACTGTCCAATTTCTGATGGAGGATCTGACACCAACGATTCTTGTTCTATGTCAGGTTACTTAGGTTGTGGTTTGCATTTTCCATTATCTAATACAAAACTCCCTAAGGCAAATGATCTTTTATAAATATAAAAGCCTCCCTTGCTTCTCTTCAAAAACCTCTTTGAAAATATTTTCCAAATTTATTTCTAATCAAGGGTATGTTAATGGAAATGGAAAAGATGAATCAGGTGTGAGAGACTTGAGAACAAGGAATTGTAGGACTTAACATTTGATTATAAGGCATGGTGTCAGTCAAATGTGACAGAGGAAAAGAACATACTAATGTTTAGGGACAGATTGACAGTGGGAATGATGGTTATTAAAATTGGGGTAGTAAAATAGTTACTGCAATGGTAACCTAACAAAAATATTAGAAATAGAAGAAAGTATGGTTGCCTTCTGAGCATTATCATGTAAAGACAATTGTTAAGGGATATCTGAAGTATCAAAATACCTCAAAAGAGTAATGGCTAACCTGTTTGTAGTAATGTGTGCCCCGCATTCTTGTAAATGTTTTATATATTTTTTTCTTATTTAATCTTAATCATTTTGTAGAGATGGAAATGTTGTTATGTTCATTACAATGATGAGGGAGTTTATATTCCTTGCCTAAAATCACAGACAGTGGTGGAAGAATTAAAACAAAGGTTGACAAACACAGGCTCTTGTAGCCCTAACAATTAGCCTTGCCTAAAGAATTAAAAGTAATGAATGAGAACAATTTCCATAAGTTAGTTGTAGGGATTGTTTATTTATTCTTGTCATGAATTAGAGTATTTTCTCACAAAAAGATATGTGAATTAATGAGAAGAAAACAAAAAACAAATTCTTTTTTTTTTTTTTTTTTTTTTTACTTTTCTAAGTAAATGTCATTGGTTTCCTTAATATTAGTGTTAACTAAATAATGTTATGGGTGTTTTTTACATGTCACGATAATTACGTAACAGACCACCCCCAAAAAAGTGTAGCCACCCCCCAAAAAAATGTATCAACCTAGAGTAATCACGACGTTTTTCCTGATGATACCACACACTTCCCACACAGTGTTAAATCTAGTCTCCCTTAGTCTAAGAGACAAAAAGAAACAAGTAAATAATAAAATATCAGGTAATTGTAAATTATATGAAGAGAAAGTGTGGTAAGTTTATACAGAGCGACCATAGGAGTGGCGAGCCACAGCAATCTTTCTGATGAGGTGGTATTAGAGATGAATGAAACGAGGGAGTTATCAATGAGTATATCTGCTTTAAATTTTTTTAAGCCAAGCCTACTTATGCACACCTAGAGACCTTTTGTTAGCTTGTAAGTGTTCTTAAAAAATCATCCCATGTTCCTTGGTATCAGAGATATTTTTTTCTTTTTTTTTAGCCCACCTAAAGCTTGGTGGTGTAAAACAGCAATCCTCCCCCCTTTTTTTAAACAATTTGATTATTCATTCACCTATTGATGGGCATTTGGAATGTTTCTTTTTTTTTTTTTAACATCTTTATTAGAGTATAATTGCTTTACAATGGTGTGTTAGTTTCTGCTTTATAACAAAGTGAATCAGTTATACATGTACATATGTTCCCATATCTCTTCCCTCTTGTGTCTCCCTCCCTCCCACCCTCCCTATCCCACCCCTCTAGGTGGTCACAAAGCACCAAGCTGATTTCCCTGTGCTATGCGGCTGCTTCCCAGACGTTAGAATATCTCTCTCAGTCTCCATGACCCAGCTTAGCTCGATTGAACAGAAATCAGTTATGTTGTGTCTTCCTGAAGAGTACTCATCTGACTCTATAAAAAGTGCTAACAAACTTTTAAATTTATCTACCAGTGGATCGCACATAATAACAAATTTGTCTGCTAAGAATCTGTTATATGAGGCTAAGCACATTTGAAAGAAATATAGAAAAAAACCTCTTTATAATTCCCAGAATATAATCTGGATTTTAAAGAGACAGGGCAAGTTAGAATTATCATATTTGAATTAACACCAGAAATAGTACACCTAGAAAAGTCAAAGCAAAGCAAAATGAAGCATGTCTATGATGGATAGATATCAATCTATACACCAAAGTATATTTTATACACACACCAGGCACATTAACCTTTTTTCACTGATACATTGTCATACGTACATATGTATTATACTTGATACATAATACAAGTCATTATCCTCCTCTCCAATAATTTCTCAACATTTCTACATTATCTCTAGTCTTATTTCTCTCTAATTTTTTAATCCTGGATAAATGTTCAAATACTATCTGAAGGGGTCCACTATATAATTACTAATATTAAAAAGCAAGTGATATTTACTTTTAAGTGAACTCTATTTTGAAATATATTCTCCAGAATAATGGGTGAAGTAATCTACTTTTCTCCCTATTTATTGTAACCCAAAACAGTTTAAACCTTTTTCTCAGACATTTTTTTTCAATTTGATTAAAAACTCTCTACTGTGAATCTTTGTTTGAATCTCACAGACCTCAAAATAAAGATAACTACATCAACATTTGCACCATTTGTCATATGTTGACTCTTATTGTTTATTACTTATTTTGTCAAAAGGTAAGAATATCTTAGTGTAACAAAAATCTGTTTATTCTATGCCCTTCACATGATTTCCTCTTTTTCCATTTCCATTTATTTGTATAGGTAAAGAAATACTGAATACATGAAACAAGACAGTGACATTCAGTAGTAAAATAGAAAAAATCAAAATAGAAACATGGTAGAATCTCATCAAATATTGTTTAGGGTAGAGGGTATTTTGTTAGCTGATCCAAAATCTAATATGCTTGTCAAGTATATCCCTATTTTATCAGAGGATGAACCTAGCTATTGGTACACTTCGCTGTAAGACTGCTGATATTTAAAAATGTGTTTAAATGTTAGTAATGAAGATCATAGAGAAAGGGAGGGAGGGAGAGAGAAAATAGGGAGAGGATTATTAGGCCCATACTGAGTTTTGTAGAACTCCTTTTTTTTTTTTTAATGTTGGACCATAGTTTATTCCTGCAAGTCACACTGAAAAGAAAAATCAGCTAACATGGAGGTGGTGGGTGTATTCTGTTTTTAGAATCTTGCACCACTAAGGTTCTCCATGGCACAGATTATACCCCTTTTGTTGTCATAATAGATATACATAAGTTTTTAAAATTTAGAAGTGCCGTTCTTTCTTTTTTTAACATCTTTATTGGAGTATAATTGCTTTATAATGTTGTGTTAGTTTCTGCTGTATAACAAAGTGAATCAGCTCTATGTATACATATAACCCCATATCCCCTCCCTCTTGTGTCTCCCTCCCACCCTCCCTGTCACACCCCTCTAGGTGGTCACAAAGCACCGAGCTGATCTCCCTGTGCTATGGGGCTGCTTCCTACTAGCTATCTATTTTACATTTGGTAGAGTATATATGTCCATGCCACTCTCTCACTTCGTCCCAGCTTACCCTTCCCCTTCCC